>NC_091471.1:100553466-100720013 GCF_036971445.1 Narcine bancroftii | reverse complement strand
ACTAGTGGGTTCAGGTCTGTGAGAGTATAACTTTAGGGTATTATACTGTGTGGGTTCAGGTCTGTGAGAGTATAACTTTAGGGTATTATACTAGTGGGTTCAGGTCTGTGAGAGTATAACTTTAGGGTATTATACTGTTGGGTTCAGGTCTGTGAGAGTATAACTTTAGGGTATTATACTGTTGGGTTCAGGTCTGTGAGAGTATAACTTTAGGGTATTATACTAGTGGGTTCAGGTCTGTGAGAGTATAACTTTAGGGTATTATACTAGTGGGTTCAGGTCTGTGAGAGTATAACTTTAGGGTATTATACTGTTGGGTTCAGGTCTGTGAGAGTATAACTTTAGGGTATTATACTAGTGGGTTCAGGTCTGTGAGAGTATAACTTTAGGGTATTATACTAGTGGGTTCAGGTCTGTGAGAGTATAACTTTAGGGTATTATACTGTTGGGTTCAGGTCTGTGAGAGTATAACTTTAGGGTATTATACTAGTGGGTTCAGGTCTGTGAGAGTATAACTTTAGGGTATTATACTAGTGGGTTCAGGTCTGTGAGAGTATAACTTTAGGGTATTATACTAGTGGGTTCAGGTCTGTGAGAGTATAACTTTAGGGTATTATACTAGTGGGTTCAGGTCTGTGAGAGTATAACTTTAGGGTATTATACTGTTGGGTTCAGGTCTGTGAGAGTATAACTTTAGGGTATTATACTAGTGGGTTCAGGTCTGTGAGAGTATAACTTAGGGTATTATACTAGTGGGTTCAGGTCTGTGAGAGTATAACTTTAGGGTATTATACTGTTGGGTTCAGGTCTGTGAGAGTATAACTTTAGGGTATTATACTAGTGGGTTCAGGTCTGTGAGAGTATAACTTTAGGGTATTATACTAGTGGGTTCAGGTCTGTGAGAGTATAACTTTAGGGTATTATACTGTTGGTTCAGGTCTGTGAGAGTATAACTTTAGGGTATTATACTAGTGGGTTCAGGTCTGTGAGAGTATAACTTTAGGGTATTATACTAGTGGGTTCAGGTCTGTGAGAGTATAACTTTAGGGTATTATACTGTTGGGTTCAGGTCTGTGAGAGTATAACTTTAGGGTATTATACTAGTGGGTTCAGGTCTGTGAGAGTATAACTTTAGGGTATTATACTGTTGGGTTCAGGTCTGTGAGAGTATAACTTTAGGGTATTATACTGTTGGGTTCAGGTCTGTGAGAGTATAACTTTAGGGTATTATACTAGTGGGTTCAGGTCTGTGAGAGTATAACTTTAGGGTATTATACTAGTGGGTTCAGGTCTGTGAGAGTATAACTTTAGGGTATTATACTGTTGGGTTCAGGTCTGTGAGAGTATAACTTTAGGGTATTATACTAGTGGGTTCAGGTCTGTGAGAGTATAACTTTAGGGTATTATACTAGTGGGTTCAGGTCTGTGAGAGTATAACTTTAGGGTATTATACTGTTGGGTTCAGGTCTGTGAGAGTATAACTTTAGGGTATTATACTGTTGGGTTCAGGTCTGTGAGAGTATAACTTTAGGGTATTATACTAGTGGGTTCAGGTCTGTGAGAGTATAACTTTAGGGTATTATACTGTTGGGTTCAGGTCTGTGAGAGTATAACTTTAGGGTATTATACTAGTGGGTTCAGGTCTGTGAGAGTATAACTTTAGGGTATTATACTAGTGGGTTCAGGTCTGTGAGAGTATAACTTTAGGGTATTATACTGTTGGGTTCAGGTCTGTGAGAGTATAACTTTAGGGTATTATACTAGTGGGTTCAGGTCTGTGAGAGTATAACTTTAGGGTATTATACTGTGGGTTCAGGTCTGTGAGAGTATAACTTTAGGGTATTATACTGTTGGGTTCAGGTCTGTGAGAGTATAACTTTAGGGTATTATACTGTGGGTTCAGGTCTGTGAGAGTATAACTTTAGGGTATTATACTAGTTGGGTTCAGGTCTGTGAGAGTATAACTTTAGGGTATTATACTAGTTGGGTTCAGGTCTGTGAGAGTATAACTTTAGGGTATTATACTGTTGGGTTCAGGTCTGTGAGAGTATAACTTTAGGGTATTATACTAGTGGGTTCAGGTCTGTGAGAGTATAACTTTAGGGTATTATACTAGTTGGGTTCAGGTCTGTGAGAGTATAACTTTAGGGTATTATACTGTTGGGTTCAGGTCTGTGAGAGTATAACTTTAGGGTATTATACTAGTTGGGTTCAGGTCTGTGAGAGTATAACTTTAGGGTATTATACTAGTGGGTTCAGGTCTGTGAGAGTATAACTTTAGGGTATTATACTGTGGGTTCAGGTCTGTGAGAGTATAACTTTAGGGTATTATACTAGTGGGTTCAGGTCTGTGAGAGTATAACTTTAGGGTATTATACTAGTGGGTTCAGGTCTGTGAGAGTATAACTTTAGGGTATTATACTGTTGGGTTCAGGTCTGTGAGAGTATAACTTTAGGGTATTATACTGTTGGGTTCAGGTCTGTGAGAGTATAACTTTAGGGTATTATACTAGTGGGTTCAGGTCTGTGAGAGTATAACTTTAGGGTATTATACTAGTGGGTTCAGGTCTGTGAGAGTATAACTTTAGGGTATTATACTGTTGGGTTCAGGTCTGTGAGAGTATAACTTTAGGGTATTATACTGTTGGGTTCAGGTCTGTGAGAGTATAACTTTAGGGTATTATACTAGTGGGTTCAGGTCTGTGAGAGTATAACTTTAGGGTATTATACTAGTGGGTTCAGGTCTGTGAGAGTATAACTTTAGGGTATTATACTGTTGGGTTCAGGTCTGTGAGAGTATAACTTTAGGGTATTATACTGTTGGGTTCAGGTCTGTGAGAGTATAACTTTAGGGTATTATACTAGTGGGTTCAGGTCTGTGAGAGTATAACTTTAGGGTATTATACTGTTGGGTTCAGGTCTGTGAGAGTATAACTTTAGGGTATTATACTAGTGGGTTCAGGTCTGTGAGAGTATAACTTTAGGGTATTATACTAGTGGGTTCAGGTCTGTGAGAGTATAACTTTAGGGTATTATACTGTTGGGTTCAGGTCTGTGAGAGTATAACTTTAGGGTATTATACTGTTGGGTTCAGGTCTGTGAGAGTATAACTTTAGGGTATTATACTGTTGGTTCAGGTCTGTGATTCAGGTCTGTGAGAGTATAACTTTAGGGTATTATACTGTTGGGTTCAGGTCTGTGAGAGTATAACTTTAGGGTATTATACTAGTGGGTTCAGGTCTGTGAGAGTATAACTTTAGGGTATTATACTGTTGGGTTCAGGTCTGTGAGAGTATAACTTTAGGGTATTATACTGTTGGGTTCAGGTCTGTGAGAGTATAACTTTAGGGTATTATACTAGTGGGTTCAGGTCTGTGAGAGTATAACTTTAGGGTATTATACTAGTGGGTTCAGGTCTGTGAGAGTATAACTTTAGGGTATTATACTGTTGGGTTCAGGTCTGTGAGAGTATAACTTTAGGGTATTATACTAGTGGGTTCAGGTCTGTGAGAGTATAACTTTAGGGTATTATACTAGTGGGTTCAGGTCTGTGAGAGTATAACTTTAGGGTATTATACTGTTGGGTTCAGTCTGTGAGAGTATAACTTTAGGGTATTATACTGTGGGTTCAGGTCTGTGAGAGTATAACTTTAGGGTATTATACTGTTGGGTTCAGGTCTGTGAGAGTATAACTTTAGGGTATTATACTAGTGGGTTCAGGTCTGTGAGAGTATAACTTTAGGGTATTATACTGTTGGGTTCAGGTCTGTGAGAGTATAACTTTAGGGTATTATACTGTTGGGTTCAGGTCTGTGAGAGTATAACTTTAGGGTATTATACTGTTGGGTTCAGGTCTGTGAGAGTATAACTTTAGGGTATTATACTGTTGGGTTCAGGTCTGTGAGAGTATAACTTTAGGGTATTATACTAGTGGGTTCAGGTCTGTGAGAGTATAACTTTAGGGTATTATACTGTTGGGTTCAGGTCTGTGAGAGTATAACTTTAGGGTATTATACTGTTGGGTTCAGGTCTGTGAGAGTATAACTTTAGGGTATTATACTGTTGGGTTCAGGTCTGTGAGAGTATAACTTTAGGGTATTATACTGTGGGTTCAGGTCTGTGAGAGTATAACTTTAGGGTATTATACTAGTGGGTTCAGGTCTGTGAGAGTATAACTTTAGGGTATTATACTGTTGGGTTCAGGTCTGTGAGAGTATAACTTTAGGGTATTATACTAGTTGGGTTCAGGTCTGTGAGAGTATAACTTTAGGGTATTATACTGTTGGGTTCAGGTCTGTGAGAGTATAACTTTAGGGTATTATACTGTTGGGTTCAGGTCTGTGAGAGTATAACTTTAGGGTATTATACTAGTGGGTTCAGGTCTGTGAGAGTATAACTTTAGGGTATTATACTAGTGGGTTCAGGTCTGTGAGAGTATAACTTTAGGGTATTATACTGTTGGTTCAGGTCTGTGAGAGTATAACTTTAGGGTATTATACTAGTGGGTTCAGGTCTGTGAGAGTATAACTTTAGGGTATTATACTAGTGGGTTCAGGTCTGTGAGAGTATAACTTTAGGGTATTATACTGTTGGGTTCAGGTCTGTGAGAGTATAACTTTAGGGTATTATACTGTTGGGTTCAGGTCTGTGAGAGTATAACTTTAGGGTATTATACTAGTGGGTTCAGGTCTGTGAGAGTATAACTTTAGGGTATTATACTGTTGGGTTCAGGTCTGTGAGAGTATAACTTTAGGGTATTATACTGTTGGGTTCAGGTCTGTGAGAGTATAACTTTAGGGTATTATACTGTTGGGTTCAGGTCTGTGAGAGTATAACTTTAGGGTATTATACTAGTGGGTTCAGGTCTGTGAGAGTATAACTTTAGGGTATTATACTAGTGGGTTCAGGTCTGTGAGAGTATAACTTTAGGGTATTATACTGTTGGGTTCAGGTCTGTGAGAGTATAACTTTAGGGTATTATACTAGTGGGTTCAGGTCTGTGAGAGTATAACTTTAGGGTATTATACTGTTGGGTTCAGGTCTGTGAGAGTATAACTTTAGGGTATTATACTGTTGGGTTCAGGTCTGTGAGAGTATAACTTTAGGGTATTATACTAGTGGGTTCAGGTCTGTGAGAGTATAACTTTAGGGTATTATACTGTTGGGTTCAGGTCTGTGAGAGTATAACTTTAGGGTATTATACTGTTGGGTTCAGGTCTGTGAGAGTATAACTTTAGGGTATTATACTAGTGGGTTCAGGTCTGTGAGAGTATAACTTTAGGGTATTATACTAGGGGTTCAGGTCTGTGAGAGTATAACTTTAGGGTATTATACTGTTGGGTTCAGGTCTGTGAGAGTATAACTTTAGGGTATTATACTAGTGGTTCAGGTCTGTGAGAGTATAACTTTAGGGTATTATACTGTTGGGTTCAGGTCTGTGAGAGTATAACTTTAGGGTATTATACTGTTGGGTTCAGGTCTGTGAGAGTATAACTTTAGGGTATTATACTGTGGGTTCAGGTCTGTGAGAGTATAACTTTAGGGTATTATACTAGTGGGTTCAGGTCTGTGAGAGTATAACTTTAGGGTATTATACTAGTGGGTTCAGGTCTGTGAGAGTATAACTTTAGGGTATTATACTGTTGGGTTCAGGTCTGTGAGAGTATAACTTTAGGGTATTATACTAGTGGGTTCAGGTCTGTGAGAGTATAACTTTAGGGTATTATACTAGTGGGTTCAGGTCTGTGAGAGTATAACTTTAGGGTATTATACTGTTGGGTTCAGGTCTGTGAGAGTATAACTTTAGGGTATTATACTAGTGGGTTCAGGTCTGTGAGAGTATAACTTTAGGGTATTATACTAGTGGTTCAGGTCTGTGAGAGTATAACTTTAGGGTATTATACTGTTGGGTTCAGGTCTGTGAGAGTATAACTTTAGGGTATTATACTAGTGGGTTCAGGTCTGTGAGAGTATAACTTTAGGGTATTATACTAGTGGGTTCAGGTCTGTGAGAGTATAACTTTAGGGTATTATACTGTTGGGTTCAGGTCTGTGAGAGTATAACTTTAGGGTATTATACTAGTGGGTTCAGGTCTGTGAGAGTATAACTTTAGGGTATTATACTGTTGGGTTCAGGTCTGTGAGAGTATAACTTTAGGGTATTATACTGTTGGGTTCAGGTCTGTGAGAGTATAACTTTAGGGTATTATACTAGTGGGTTCAGGTCTGTGAGAGTATAACTTTAGGGTATTATACTAGTGGGTTCAGGTCTGTGAGAGTATAACTTTAGGGTATTATACTGTTGGGTTCAGGTCTGTGAGAGTATAACTTTAGGGTATTATACTAGTGGGTTCAGGTCTGTGAGAGTATAACTTTAGGGTATTATACTAGTGGGTTCAGGTCTGTGAGAGTATAACTTTAGGGTATTATACTGTTGGGTTCAGGTCTGTGAGAGTATAACTTTAGGGTATTATACTAGTGGGTTCAGGTCTGTGAGAGTATAACTTTAGGGTATTATACTAGTGGGTTCAGGTCTGTGAGAGTATAACTTTAGGGTATTATACTGTTGGGTTCAGGTCTGTGAGAGTATAACTTTAGGGTATTATACTAGTGGGTTCAGGTCTGTGAGAGTATAACTTTAGGGTATTATACTGTGGGTTCAGGTCTGTGAGAGTATAACTTTAGGGTATTATACTGTTGGGTTCAGGTCTGTGAGAGTATAACTTTAGGGTATTATACTAGTGGGTTCAGGTCTGTGAGAGTATAACTTTAGGGTATTATACTAGTGGGTTCAGGTCTGTGAGAGTATAACTTTAGGGTATTATACTGTTGGGTTCAGGTCTGTGAGAGTATAACTTTAGGGTATTATACTAGTTGGGTTCAGGTCTGTGAGAGTATAACTTTAGGGTATTATACTAGTGGGTTCAGGTCTGTGAGAGTATAACTTTAGGGTATTATACTGTTGGGTTCAGGTCTGTGAGAGTATAACTTTAGGGTATTATACTAGTGGGTTCAGGTCTGTGAGAGTATAACTTTAGGGTATTATACTAGTGGGTTCAGGTCTGTGAGAGTATAACTTTAGGGTATTATACTAGTGGGTTCAGGTCTGTGAGAGTATAACTTTAGGGTATTATACTGTTGGGTTCAGGTCTGTGAGAGTATAACTTTAGGGTATTATACTGTTGGGTTCAGGTCTGTGAGAGTATAACTTTAGGGTATTATACTAGTGGGTTCAGGTCTGTGAGAGTATAACTTTAGGGTATTATACTAGGGGTTCAGGTCTGTGAGAGTATAACTTTAGGGTATTATACTGTTGGGTTCAGGTCTGTGAGAGTATAACTTTAGGGTATTATACTAGTGGGTTCAGGTCTGTGAGAGTATAACTTTAGGGTATTATACTGTTGGGTTCAGGTCTGTGAGAGTATAACTTTAGGGTATTATACTAGTGGGTTCAGGTCTGTGAGAGTATAACTTTAGGGTATTATACTAGTGGGTTCAGGTCTGTGAGAGTATAACTTTAGGGTATTATACTGTTGGGTTCAGGTCTGTGAGAGTATAACTTTAGGGTATTATACTAGTGGGTTCAGGTCTGTGAGAGTATAACTTTAGGGTATTATACTGTTGGGTTCAGGTCTGTGAGAGTATAACTTTAGGGTATTATACTAGTGGGTTCAGGTCTGTGAGAGTATAACTTTAGGGTATTATACTAGTGGGTTCAGGTCTGTGAGAGTATAACTTTAGGGTATTATACTGTTGGGTTCAGGTCTGTGAGAGTATAACTTTAGGGTATTATACTAGTGGGTTCAGGTCTGTGAGAGTATAACTTTAGGGTATTATACTAGTGGGTTCAGGTCTGTGAGAGTATAACTTTAGGGTATTATACTGTTGGGTTCAGGTCTGTGAGAGTATAACTTTAGGGTATTATACTAGTGGGTTCAGGTCTGTGAGAGTATAACTTTAGGGTATTATACTGTGGGTTCAGGTCTGTGAGAGTATAACTTTAGGGTATTATACTAGTGGGTTCAGGTCTGTGAGAGTATAACTTTAGGGTATTATACTAGTGGGTTCAGGTCTGTGAGAGTATAACTTTAGGGTATTATACTGTTGGGTTCAGGTCTGTGAGAGTATAACTTTAGGGTATTATACTAGTGGGTTCAGGTCTGTGAGAGTATAACTTTAGGGTATTATACTAGTGGGTTCAGGTCTGTGAGAGTATAACTTTAGGGTATTATACTGTTGGGTTCAGGTCTGTGAGAGTATAACTTTAGGGTATTATACTAGTGGGTTCAGGTCTGTGAGAGTATAACTTTAGGGTATTATACTGTTGGGTTCAGGTCTG
The DNA here is from genome assembly GCF_036971445.1 of Narcine bancroftii. Lineage (NCBI taxonomy): Eukaryota > Metazoa > Chordata > Chondrichthyes > Torpediniformes > Narcinidae > Narcine > Narcine bancroftii. The sequence continues at coordinate 100,711,675 of NC_091471.1, read as the reverse complement.
TGAGAGTATAACTTTAGGGTATTATACTAGTGGGTTCAGGTCTGTGAGAGTATAACTTTAGGGTATTATACTGTTGGGTTCAGGTCTGTGAGAGTATAACTTTAGGGTATTATACTAGTGGGTTCAGGTCTGTGAGAGTATAACTTTAGGGTATTATACTAGTGGGTTCAGGTCTGTGAGAGTATAACTTTAGGGTATTATACTGTTGGGTTCAGGTCTGTGAGAGTATAACTTTAGGGTATTATACTAGTGGGTTCAGGTCTGTGAGAGTATAACTTTAGGGTATTATACTAGTGGGTTCAGGTCTGTGAGAGTATAACTTTAGGGTATTATACTGTTGGGTTCAGGTCTGTGAGAGTATAACTTTAGGGTATTATACTAGTGGGTTCAGGTCTGTGAGAGTATAACTTTAGGGTATTATACTGTTGGGTTCAGGTCTGTGAGAGTATAACTTTAGGGTATTATACTAGTGGGTTCAGGTCTGTGAGAGTATAACTTTAGGGTATTATACTAGTGGGTTCAGGTCTGTGAGAGTATAACTTTAGGGTATTATACTGTTGGGTTCAGGTCTGTGAGAGTATAACTTTAGGGTATTATACTAGTGGGTTCAGGTCTGTGAGAGTATAACTTTAGGGTATTATACTAGTGGGTTCAGGTCTGTGAGAGTATAACTTTAGGGTATTATACTAGTGGGTTCAGGTCTGTGAGAGTATAACTTTAGGGTATTATACTGTTGGGTTCAGGTCTGTGAGAGTATAACTTTAGGGTATTATACTAGTGGGTTCAGGTCTGTGAGAGTATAACTTTAGGGTATTATACTAGTGGTTCAGGTCTGTGAGAGTATAACTTTAGGGTATTATACTGTTGGGTTCAGGTCTGTGAGAGTATAACTTTAGGGTATTATACTGTTGGGTTCAGGTCTGTGAGAGTATAACTTTAGGGTATTATACTGTTGGGTTCAGGTCTGTGAGAGTATAACTTTAGGGTATTATACTGTTGGGTTCAGGTCTGTGAGAGTATAACTTTAGGGTATTATACTAGTGGGTTCAGGTCTGTGAGAGTATAACTTTAGGGTATTATACTGTTGGGTTCAGGTCTGTGAGAGTATAACTTTAGGGTATTATACTAGTTGGGTTCAGGTCTGTGAGAGTATAACTTTAGGGTATTATACTAGTGGGTTCAGGTCTGTGAGAGTATAACTTTAGGGTATTATACTGTTGGGTTCAGGTCTGTGAGAGTATAACTTTAGGGTATTATACTAGTGGGTTCAGGTCTGTGAGAGTATAACTTTAGGGTATTATTATACTAGTGGGTTCAGGTCTGTGAGAGTATAACTTTAGGGTATTATACTGTTGGGTTCAGGTCTGTGAGAGTATAACTTTAGGGTATTATACTGTTGGGTTCAGGTCTGTGAGAGTATAACTTTAGGGTATTATACTAGTGGGTTCAGGTCTGTGAGAGTATAACTTTAGGGTATTATACTGTTGGGTTCAGGTCTGTGAGAGTATAACTTTAGGGTATTATACTAGTGGGTTCAGGTCTGTGAGAGTATAACTTTAGGGTATTATACTAGTGGGTTCAGGTCTGTGAGAGTATAACTTTAGGGTATTATACTGTTGGGTTCAGGTCTGTGAGAGTATAACTTTAGGGTATTATACTAGTGGGTTCAGGTCTGTGAGAGTATAACTTTAGGGTATTATACTGTTGGGTTCAGGTCTGTGAGAGTATAACTTTAGGGTATTATACTGTTGGGTTCAGGTCTGTGAGAGTATAACTTTAGGGTATTATACTGTTGGGTTCAGGTCTGTGAGAGTATAACTTTAGGATATTATACTAATGGGTTCAGGTCTGTGAGAGTATAACTTTAGGGTATTATACTAGTGGGTTCAGGTCTGTGAGCGTATAACTTTAGGGTATTATACTGTTGGGTTCAGGTCTGTGAGAGTATTACTTTAGGGTATTATACTAGTGGGTTCAGGTCTGTGAGAGTATAACTTTAGGGTATTATACTAGTGGGTTCAGGTCTGTGAGAGTATAACTTTAGGGTATTATACTGTTGGGTTCAGGTCTGTGAGAGTATAACTTTAGGGTATTATACTGTTGGGTTCAGATCTGTGAGAGTATAACTTTAGGGTATTATACTAGTGGGTTCAGGTCTGTGAGAGTATAACTTTAGGGTATTATACTGATGGGTTCAGGTCTGTGAGAGTATAACTTTAGGGTATTATACTGTTGGGTTCAGGTCTGTGAGAGTAAAACTTTAGGGTATTATATTGTTGGTTCAGGTCTGTGAGAGTATAACTTTAGGATATTATACTAATGGGTTCAGGTCTGTGAGAGTATAACTTTAGGGTATTATACTAGTGGGTTCAGGTCTGTGAGAGTATAACTTTAGGGTATTATACTGTTGGGTTCAGGTCTGTGAGAGTATTACTTTAGGGTATTATACTAGTGGGTTCAGGTCTGTGAGAGTATAACTTTAGGGTATTATACTAGTGGGTTCAGATCTGTGAGAGTATAACTTAGGGTATTATACTGTTGGGTTCAGGTCTGTGAGAGTATAACTTTAGGGTATTATACTGTTGGTTCAGGTCTGTGAGAGTATAACTTTAGGGTATTATACTAGTGGGTTCAGGTCTGTGAGAGTATAACTTTAGGGTATTATACTGTTGGGTTCAGGTCTGTGAGTGTATAACTTTAGGGTATTATACTGTTGGGTTCAGGTCTGTGAGAGTATAACTTTAGGTATTATACTGTTGGGTTCAGGTCTGTGAGAGTATAACTTTAGGGGTTATTATACTGTTGGGTTCAGGTCTGTGAGAGTATAACTTTAGGGTATTATACTAGTGGGTTCAGGTCTGTGAGAGTATAACTTTAGGGTATTATCCTAGTGGGTTCAGGTCTGTGAGAGTATAACTTTAGGGTATTATACTGTTGGGTTCAGGTCTGTGAGAGTATAACTTTAGGGTATTATACTGTTGGGTTCAGGTCTGTGAGAGTATAACTTTAGGGTATTATACTGTTGGGTTCAGGTCTGTGAGAGTATAACTTTAGGGTATTATACTAGTGGTTCAGGTCTGTGAGAGTATAACTTTAGGGTATTATACTAGTGGGTTCAGGTCTGTGAGAGTATAACTTTAGGGTATTATACTGTTGGGTTCAGGTCTGTGAGAGTATAACTTTAGGGTATTATACTAGTGGGTTCAGGTCTGTGAGAGTATAACTTTAGGGTATTATACTAGTGGGTTCAGGTCTGTGAGAGTATAACTTTAGGGTATTATACTGTTGGGTTCAGGTCTGTGAGAGTATAACTTTAGGGTATTATACTAGTGGGTTCAGGTCTGTGAGAGTATAACTTTAGGGTATTATACTAGTGGGTCAGGTCTGTGAGAGTATAACTTTAGGGTATTATACTAGTGGTTCAGGTCTGTGAGAGATAACTTTAGGGTATTATACTAGGTGGGTTCAGGTCTGTGAGAGTATAACTTTAGGGTATTATACTGTGGGTTCAGGTCTGTGAGAGTATAACTTTAGGGTATTATACTAGTGGGTTCAGTCTGTGAGAGTATAACTTTAGGGTATTATACTAGTGGGTTCAGTCTGTGAGAGTATAACCTTTAGGGTATTATACTGTTGGGTTCAGTCTGTGAGAGTATAACTTTAGGGTATTATACTAGTGGGTCAGGTCTGTGAGAGTATAACTTTAGGGTATTATACTGTTGGGTTCAGGTCTGTGAGAGTATAACTTTAGGGTATTATACTAGTGGGTTCAGGTCTGTGAGAGTATAACTTTAGGGTATTATACTGTTGGGTTCAGGTCTGTGAGAGTATAACTTTAGGGTATTATACTAGTGGGTTCAGGTCTGTGAGAGTATAACTTTAGGGTATTATACTAGTGGGTTCAGGTCTGTGAGAGTATAACTTTAGGGTATTATACTGTGGGTTCAGGTCTGTGAGAGTATAACTTTAGGGTATTATACTAGTGGGTTCAGGTCTGTGAGAGTATAACTTTAGGGTATTATACTAGTGGGTTCAGGTCTGTGAGAGTATAACTTTAGGGTATTATACTGTTGGGTTCAGGTCTGTGAGAGTATAACTTTAGGGTATTAATACTAGTGGGTTCAGGTCTGTGAGTGTATAACTTTAGGGTATTATACTGTTGGGTTCAGGTCTGTGAGAGTATAACTTTAGGGTATTATACTAGTGGGTTCAGGTCTGTGAGAGTATAACTTTAGGGTATTATACTAGTGGGTTCAGGTCTGTGAGAGTATAACTTTAGGGTATTATACTGTTGGGTTCAGGTCTGTGAGAGTATAACTTTAGGGTATTATACTGTTTGGGTTCAGGTCTGTGAGAGAATAACTTTAGGGTATTATACTAGTGGGTTCAGGTCTGTGAGAGTATAACTTTAGGGTATTATACTAGTGGGTTCAGGTCTGTGAGAGTATAACTTTAGGGTATTATACTGTTGGGTTCAGGTCTGTGAGAGTATAACTTTAGGGTATTATACTAGTGGGTTCAGGTCTGTGAGAGTATAACTTTAGGGTATTATACTAGTGGGTTCAGGTCTGTGAGAGTATAACTTTAGGGTATTATACTGTTGGGTTCAGGTCTGTGAGAGTATAACTTTAGGGTATTATACTGTTGGGTTCAGGTCTGTGAGAGTATAACTTTAGGGTATTATACTGTTGGGTTCAGGTCTGTGAGAGTATAACTTTAGGGTATTATACTAGTGGGTTCAGGTCTGTGAGAGTATAACTTTAGGGTATTATACTAGTGGGTTCATGTCTGTGAGAGTATAACTTTAGGGTATTATACTGTTGGGTTCAGGTCTGTGAGAGTATAACTTTAGGGTATTATACTAGTGGGTTCAGGTCTGTGAGAGTATAACCTTAGGGTATTATACTAGTGGGTTCAGGTCTGTGAGAGTATAACTTTAGGGTATTATACTGTTGGGTTCAGGTCTGTGAGAGTATAACTTTAGGGTATTATACTAGTGGGTTCAGGTCTGTGAGAGTATAACTTTAGGGTATTACTACTAGTGGGTTCAGGTCCTGTGAGAGTATAACTTTAGGGTATTATACTGTTGGGTTCAGGTCTGTGAGAGTATAACTTTAGGGTATTATACTGTTGGGTTCAGGTCTGTGAGAGTATAACTTTAGGGTATTATACTAGTGGGTTCAGGTCTGTGAGAGTATAACTTTAGGGTATTATACTGTTGGGTTCAGGTCTGTGAGAGTATAACTTTAGGTTATTATACTAGTGGGTTCAGGTCTGTGAGAGTATAACTTAGGGCATTATACTAGTGGGTTCAGGTCTGTGAGAGTATAACTTTAGGGTATTATACTGTTGGGTTCAGGTCTGTGAGAGTATAACTTTAGGGTATTATACTAGTGGGTTCAGGTCTGTGAGAGTATAACTTTAGGGTATTATACTGTTGGGTTCAGGTCTGTGAGAGTATAACTTTAGGGTATTATACTGTTGGGTTCAGGTCTGTGAGAGTATAACTTTAGGGTATTATACTGTTGGGTTCAGGTCTGTGAGAGTATAACTTTAGGATATTATACTAATGGGTTCAGGTCTGTGAGAGTATAACTTTAGGGTATTATACTAGTGGGTTCAGGTCTGTGAGCGTATAACTTTAGGGTATTATACTGTTGGGTTCAGGTCTGTGAGAGTATTACTTTAGGGTATTATACTAGTGGGTTCAGGTCTGTGAGAGTATAACTTTAGGGTATTATACTAGTGGGTTCAGGTCTGTGAGAGTATAACTTTAGGGTATTATACTGTTGGGTTCAGGTCTGTGAGAGTATAACTTTAGGGTATTATACTGTTGGGTTCAGATCTGTGAGAGTATAACTTTAGGGTATTATACTAGTGGGTTCAGGTCTGTGAGAGTATAACTTTAGGGTATTATACTGTTGGGTTCAGGTCTGTGAGAGTATAACTTTAGGGTATTATACTGTTGGTTCAGGCCTGTGAGAGTATAACTTTAGGGTATTATACTGTTGGGTTCAGGTCTGTGAGAGTATAACTTTAGGGTATTATACTGTTGGGTTCAGGTCTGTGAGAGTATAACTTTAGGGTATTATACTAGTGTGTTCAGGTCTGTGAGAGTATAACTTTAGGGTATTATACTGTTGGGTTCAGGTCTGTGAGAGTATAACTTTAGGGTATTATACTGTTGGGTTCAGGTCTGTGAGAGTATAACTTTAGGGTATTATACTGTTGTGTTCAGGTCTGTGAGAGTATAACTTTAGGGTATTATACTAGTGGGTTCAGGTCTGTGAGAGTATAACTTTAGGGTATTATACTAGTGGGTTCAGGTCTGAGAGAGTGTAACTTTAGGGTATTATACTGTTGGGTTCAGGTCTGTGAGAGTATAACTTTAGGGTATTATACTGTTGGGTTCAGGTCTGTGAGAGTATAACTTTATGGTATTATACTAGTGGGTTCAGGTCTGTGAGAGTATAACTTTAGGGTATTATACTGTTGGGTTCAGGTCTGTGAGAGTATAACTTTAGGGTATTATACTGTTGGGTTCAGGTCTGTGAGAGTATAACTTTAGGGTATTATACTGTTGGGTTCAGGTCTGTGAGAGTATAACTTTAGGGTATTATACTAGTGGGTTCAGGTCTGTGAGAGTATAACTTTAGGGTATTATACTGTTGGTTCAGGTCTGTGAGAGTATAACTTTAGGGTATTATACTAGTGTGTTCAGGTCTGTGAGAGTATAACTTTAGGGTATTATACTAGTGGGTTCAGGTCTGTGAGAGTATAACTTTAGGGTATTATACTGTTGGGTTCAGGTCTGTGAGAGTATAACTTTAGGGTATTATACTGTTGGGTTCAGATCTGTGAGAGTATAACTTTAGGGTATTATACTGTTGGGTTCAGGTCTGTGAGAGTATTTTTTTCTTTGGCTTGGCTTCGCGGACGAAGATTTATGGAGGGGGTAAAAAGTCCACGTCAGCTGCAGGCTCGTTTGTGGCTGACCAGTCCGATGCGGGACAGGCAGACACGATTGCAGCGGTTGCAAGGGAAAATTGGTTGGTTGGGGTTGGGTGTTGGGTTTTTCCTCCTTTGCCTTTTGTCAGTGAGGTGGGCTCTGCGGTCTTCTTCAAAGGAGGCTGCTGCCCGCCAAACTGTGAGGCGCCAAGATGCACGGTTTGAGGCGTTATCAGCCCACTGGCGGTGGTCAATGTGGCAGGCACCAAGAGATTTCTTTAGGCAGTCCTTGTACCTTTTCTTTGGTGCACCTCTGTCACGGTGGCCAGTGGAGAGCTCGCCATATAATACGATCTTGGGAAGGCGATGGTCCTCCATTCTGGAGACGTGACCCATCCAGCGCAGCTGGATCTTCAGCAGCGTGGACTCGATGCTGTCGACCTCTGCCATCTCGAGTACCTCGACGTTAGGGGTGTGAGCGCTCCAATGGATGTTGAGGATGGAGCGGAGACAACGCTGGTGGAAGCGTTCTAAGAGCCGTAGGTGGTGCCGGTAGAGGACCCATGATTCGGAGCCGAACAGGAGTGTGGGTATGACAACGGCTCTGTATACGCTTATCTTTGTGAGGTTTTTCAGTTGGTTGTTTTTCCAGACTCTTTTGTGTAGTCTTCCAAAAGCGCTATTTGCCTTGGCGAGTCTGTTGTCTATCTCATTGTCGATCCTTGCATCTGATGAAATGGTGCAGCCGAGATAGGTAAACTGGTTGACCGTTTTGAGTTTTGTGTGCCCGATGGAAATGTGGGGGGGCTGGTAGTCATGGTTCAGGTCTGTGAGAGTATAACTTTAGGGTATTATACTAGTGGGTTCAGGTCTGTGAGAGTATAACTTTAGGGTATTATACTGTTGGGTTCAGGTCTGTGAGAGTATAACTTTAGGGTATTATACTAGTGGGTTCAGGTCTCTGAGAGTATAACTTTAGGGTATTATACTAGTGGGTTCAGGTCTGTGAGAGTATAACTTTAGGGTATTATACTGTTGAGTTCAGGTCTGTGACAGTATAACTTTAGGGTATTATACTGTTGGGTTCAGGTCTGTGAGAGTATAACTTTAGGGTATTATACTGTTGGGTTCAGGTCTGTGAGAGTATAACTTTAGGGTATTATACTAGTGGGTTCAGGTCTGTGAGAGTATAACTTTAGGGTATTATACTAGTGGGTTCAGGTCTGTGAGAGTATAACTTTAGGGTATTATACTGTTGGGTTCAGGTCTGTGAGAGTATAACTTTAGGGTATTATACTAGTGGGTTCAGGTCTGTGAGAGTATAACTTTAGGGTATTATACTGTTGGGTTCAGGTCTGTGAGAGTATAACTTTAGGGTATTATACTGTTGGGTTCAGGTCTGTGAGAGTATAACTTTAGGGTATTATACTGTTGGGTTCAGGTCTGTGAGAGTATAACTTTAGGGTATTATACTGTTGGGTTCAGGTCTGTGAGAGTATAACTTTAGGGTATTATACTAGTGGGTTCAGGTCTGTGAGAGTATAACTTTAGGGTATTATACTGTTGGGTTCAGGTCTGTGAGAGTATAACTTTAGGGTATTATACTAGTGGGTTCAGGTCTGTGAGAGTATAACTTTAGGGTATTATACTGTTGGGTTCAGGTCTGTGAGAGTATAACTTTAGGGTATTATACTGTTGGGTTCAGGTCTGTGAGAGTATAACTTTAGGGTATTATACTAGTGGGTTCAGGTCTGTGAGAGTATAACTTTAGGGTATTATACTAGTGGGTTCAGGTCTGTGAGAGTATAACTTTAGGGTATTATACTGTTGGGTTCAGGTCTGTGAGAGTATAACTTTAGGGTATTATACTGTTGGGTTCAGGTCTGTGAGAGTATAACTTTATGGTATTATACTAGTGGGTTCAGGTCTGTGAGAGTATAACTTTAGGGTATTATACTGTTGGGTTCAGGTCTGTGAGAGTATAACTTTAGGGTAATATACTAGTGGGTTCAGGTCTGTGAGAGTATAACTTTAGGGTATTATACTGTTGGGTTCAGGTCTGTGAGAGTATAACTTTAGGGTATTATACTGTTGGGTTATGGTCTGTGAGAGTATTATTTTAGGGTATTATACTGTTGGGTTCAGGTCTGTGAGAGTATAACTTTAGGGTATTATACTAGTGGGTTCAGGTCTGTGAGAGTATAACTTTAGGGTATTATACTAGTGGGTTCAGGTCTGTGAGAGTATAACTTTAGGGTATTATACTGTTGGGTTCAGGTCTGTGAGAGTATAACTTTAGGGTATTATACTGTTGGGTTCAGGTCTGTGAGAGTATAACTTTAGTGCATTATACTAGTGGGTTCAGGTCTGTGAGAGTATAACTTTAGGGTATTATACTAGTGGGTTCAGGTCTGTGAGAGTATAACTTTAGGGTATTATACTGTTGGGTTCAGGTCTGTGAGAGTATAACTTTAGGGTATTATACTGTTGGGTTCAGGTCTGTGAGAGTATAACTTTAGGGTATTATACTAGTGGGTTCAGGTCTGTGAGAGTATAACTTTAGGGTATTATACTGTTGGGTTCAGGTCTGTGAGAGTATAACTTTAGGGTATTATACTAGTGGGTTCAGGTCTGTGAGAGTATAACTTTAGGGTATTATACTGTTGGGTTCAGGTCTGTGAGAGTATAACTTTAGGGTATTATACTGTTGGGTTCAGGTCTGTGAGAGTATAACTTTAGGGTATTATACTGTTGGGTTCAGGTCTGTGAGAGTATAACTTTAGGGTATTATACTGTTGGGTTCAGGTCTGTGAGAGTATAACTTTAGGGTATTATACTAGTGGGTTCAGGTCTGTGAGAGTATAACTTTAGGGTATTATACTGTTGGGTTCAGGTCTGTGAGAGTATAACTTTAGGGTATTATACTGTTGGGTTCAGGTCTGTGAGAGTATAACTTTAGGGTATTATACTAGTGGGTTCAGGTCTGTGAGAGTATAACTTTAGGGTATTATACTAGTGGGTTCAGGTCTGTGAGAGTATAACTTTAGGGTATTATACTGTTGGGTTCAGGTCTGTGAGAGTATAACTTTAGGGTATTATACTAGTGGGTTCAGGTCTGTGAGAGTATAACTTTAGGGTATTATACTAGTGGGTTCAGGTCTGTGAGAGTATAACTTTAGGGTATTATACTGTTGGGTTCAGGTCTGTGAGAGTATAACTTTAGGGTATTATACTGTTGGGTTCAGGTCTGTGAGAGTATAACTTTAGGGTATTATACTGTTGGGTTCAGGTCTGTGAGAGTATAACTTTAGGGTATTATACTAGTGGGTTCAGGTCTGTGAGAGTATAACTTTAGGGTATTATACTGTTGGGTTCAGGTCTGTGAGAGTATAACTTTAGGGTATTATACTGTTGGGTTCAGGTCTGTGAGAGTATAACTTTAGGGTATTATACTGTTGGGTTCAGGTCTGTGAGAGTATAACTTTAGGGTATTATACTGTTGGGTTCAGGTCTGTGAGAGTATAACTTTAGGGTATTATACTAGTGGGTTCAGGTCTGTGAGAGTATAACTTTAGGGTATTATACTGTTGGGTTCAGGTCTGTGAGAGTATAACTTTAGGGTATTATACTAGTGGGTTCAGGTCTGTGAGAGTATAACTTTAGGGTATTATACTGTTGGGTTCAGGTCTGTGAGAGTATAACTTTAGGGTATTATACTGTTGGGTTCAGGTCTGTGAGAGTATAACTTTAGGGTATTATACTAGTGGGTTCAGGTCTGTGAGAGTATAACTTTAGGGTATTATACTGTTGGGTTCAGGTCTGTGAGAGTATAACTTTAGGGTATTATACTGTTGGGTTCAGGTCTGTGAGAGTATAACTTTAGGGTATTATACTGTTGGGTTCAGGTCTGTGAGAGTATAACTTTAGGGTATTATACTGTTGGGTTCAGGTCTGTGAGAGTATAACTTTAGGGTATTATACTGTTGGGTTCAGGTCTGTGAGAGTATAACTTTAGGGTATTATACTGTTGGGTTCAGGTCTGTGAGAGTATAACTTTAGGGTATTATACTGTTGGGTTCAGGTCTGTGAGAGTATAACTTTAGGGTATTATACTAGTGGGTTCAGGTCTGTGAGAGTATAACTTTAGGGTATTATACTGTTGGGTTCAGGTCTGTGAGAGTATAACTTTAGGGTATTATACTAGTGGGTTCAGGTCTCTGAGAGTATAACTTTAGGGTATTATACTAGTGGGTTCAGGTCTGTGAGAGTATAACTTTAGGGTATTATACTGTTGGGTTCAGGTCTGTGAGAGGATAACTTTAGGGTATTATACTGTTGGGTTCAGGTCTGTGAGAGTATAACTTTAGGGTATTATACTGTTGGGTTCAGGTCTGTGAGAGTATAACTTTAGGGTATTATACTAGTGGGTTCAGGTCTGTGAGAGTATAACTTTAGGGTATTATACTAGTGGGTTCAGGTCTGTGAGAGTATAACTTTAGGGTATTATACTGTTGGGTTCAGGTCTGTGAGAGTATAACTTTAGGGTATTATACTAGTGGGTTCAGGTCTGTGAGAGTATAACTTTAGGGTATTATACTGTTGGGTTCAGGTCTGTGAGAGTATAACTTTAGGGTATTATACTGTTGGGTTCAGGTCTGTGAGAGTATAACTTTAGGGTATTATACTGTTGGGTTCAGGTCTGTGAGAGTATAACTTTAGGGTATTATACTGTTGGGTTCAGGTCTGTGAGAGTATAACTTTTGGGTATTATACTAGTGGGTTCAGGTCTGTGAGAGTATAACTTTAGGGTATTATACTGTTGGGTTCAGGTCTGTGAGAGTATAACTTTAGGGTATTATACTAGTGGGTTCAGGTCTGTGAGAGTATAACTTTAGGGTATTATACTGTTGGGTTCAGGTCTGTGAGAGTATAACTTTAGGGTATTATACTGTTGGGTTCAGGTCTGTGAGAGTATAACTTTAGGGTATTATACTAGTGGGTTCAGGTCTGTGAGAGTATAACTTTAGGGTATTATACTAGTGGGTTCAGGTCTGTGAGAGTATAACTTTCGGGTATTATACTGTTGGGTTCAGGTCTGTGAGAGTATAACTTTAGGGTATTATACTGTTGGGTTCAGGTCTGTGAGAGTATAACTTTATGGTATTATACTAGTGGGTTCAGGTCTGTGAAAGTATAACTTTAGGGTATTATACTGTTGGGTTCAGGTCTGTGAGAGTATAACTTTAGGGTAATATACTAGTGGGTTCAGGTCTGTGAGAGTATAACTTTAGGGTATTATACTGTTGGGTTCAGGTCTGTGAGAGTATAACTTTAGGGTATTATACTGTTGGGTTATGGTCTGTGAGAGTATTATTTTAGGGTATTATACTGTTGGGTTCAGGTCTGTGAGAGTATAACTTTAGGGTATTATACTAGTGGGTTCAGGTCTGTGAGAGTATAACTTTAGGGTATTATACTAGTGGGTTCAGGTCTGTGAGAGTATAACTTTAGGGTATTATACTGTTGGGTTCAGGTCTGTGAGAGTATAACTTTAGGGTATTATACTGTTGGGTTCAGGTCTGTGAGAGTATAACTTTAGGGTATTATACTGTTGGGTTCAGGTCTGTGAGAGTATAACTTTAGGGTATTATACTGTTGGGTTCAGGTCTGTGAGAGTATAACTTTAGGGTATTATACTAGTGGGTTCAGGTCTGTGAGAGTATAACTTTAGGGTATTATACTGTTGGGTTCAGGTCTGTGAGAGTATAACTTTAGGGTATTATACTGTTGGGTTCAGGTCTGTGAGAGTATAACTTTAGGGTATTATACTAGTGGGTTCAGGTCTGTGAGAGTATAACTTTAGGGTATTATACTAGTGGGTTCAGGTCTGTGAGAGTATAACTTTAGGGTATTATACTGTTGGGTTCAGGTCTGTGAGAGTATAACTTTAGGGTATTATACTAGTGGGTTCAGGTCTGTGAGAGTATAACTTTAGGGTATTATACTAGTGGGTTCAGGTCTGTGAGAGTATAACTTTAGGGTATTATACTGTTGGGTTCAGGTCTGTGAGAGTATAACTTTAGGGTATTATACTGTTGGGTTCAGGTCTGTGAGAGTATAACTTTAGGGTATTATACTGTTGGGTTCAGGTCTGTGAGAGTATAACTTTAGGGTATTATACTAGTGGGTTCAGGTCTGTGAGAGTATAACTTTAGGGTATTATACTGTTGGGTTCAGGTCTGTGAGAGTATAACTTTAGGGTATTATACTGTTGGGTTCAGGTCTGTGAGAGTATAACTTTAGGGTATTATACTGTTGGGTTCAGGTCTGTGAGAGTATAACTTTAGGGTATTATACTAGTGGGTTCAGGTCTGTGAGAGTATAACTTTAGGGTATTATACTGTTGGGTTCAGGTCTGTGAGAGTATAACTTTAGGGTATTATACTAGTGGGTTCAGGTCTGTGAGAGTATAACTTTAGGGTATTATACTGTTGGGTTCAGGTCTGTGAGAGTATAACTTTAGGGTATTATACTGTTGGGTTCAGGTCTGTGAGAGTATAACTTTAGGGTATTATACTGTTGGGTTCAGGTCTGTGAGAGTATAACTTTAGGGTATTATACTAGTGGGTTCAGGTCTGTGAGAGTATAACTTTAGGGTATTATACTAGTGGGTTCAGGTCTGTGAGAGTATAACTTTAGTGTATTATACTGTTGGGTTCAGGTCTGTGAGAGTATAACTTTAGGGTATTATACTAGTGGGTTCAGGTCTGTGAGAGTATAACTTTAGGGTATTATACTGTTGGGTTCAGGTCTGTGAGAGTATAACTTTAGGGTATTATACTGTTGGGTTCAGGTCTGTGAGAGTATAACTTTAGGGTATTATACTAGTGGGTTCAGGTCTGTGAGAGTATAACTTTAGGGTATTATACTAGTGGGTTCAGGTCTGTGAGAGTATAACTTTAGGGTATTATACTGTTGGGTTCAGGTCTGTGAGAGTATAACTTTAGGGTATTATACTAGTGGGTTCAGGTCTGTGAGAGTATAACTTTAGGGTATTATACTAGTGGGTTCAGGTCTGTGAGAGTATAACTTTAGGGTATTATACTGTTGGGTTCAGGTCTGTGAGAGTATAACTTTAGGGTATTATACTGTTGGGTTCAGGTCTGTGAGAGTATAACTTTAGGGTATTATACTAGTGGGTTCAGGTCTGTGAGAGTATAACTTTAGGGTATTATACTAGTGGGTTCAGGTCTGTGAGAGTATAACTTTAGGGTATTATACTGTTGGGTTCAGGTCTGTGAGAGTATAACTTTAGGGTATTATACTGTTGGGTTCAGGTCTGTGAGAGTATAACTTTATGGTATTATACTAGTGGGTTCAGGTCTGTGAGAGTATAACTTTAGGGTATTATACTGTTGGGTTCAGGTCTGTGAGAGTATAACTTTAGGGTAATATACTAGTGGGTTCAGGTCTGTGAGAGTATAACTTTAGGGTATTATACTGTTGGGTTCAGGTCTGTGAGAGTATAACTTTAGGGTATTATACTGTTGGGTTATGGTCTGTGAGAGTATTATTTTAGGGTATTATACTGTTGGGTTCAGGTCTGTGAGAGTATAACTTTAGGGTATTATACTAGTGGGTTCAGGTCTGTGAGAGTATAACTTTAGGGTATTATACTAGTGGGTTCAGGTCTGTGAGAGTATAACTTTAGGGTATTATACTGTTGGGTTCAGGTCTGTGAGAGTATAACTTTAGGGTATTATACTGTTGGGTTCAGGTCTGTGAGAGTATAACTTTAGTGCATTATACTAGTGGGTTCAGGTCTGTGAGAGTATAACTTTAGGGTATTATACTAGTGGGTTCAGGTCTGTGAGAGTATAACTTTAGGGTATTATACTGTTGGGTTCAGGTCTGTGAGAGTATAACTTTAGGGTATTATACTGTTGGGTTCAGGTCTGTGAGAGTATAACTTTAGGGTATTATACTAGTGGGTTCAGGTCTGTGAGAGTATAACTTTAGGGTATTATACTGTTGGGTTCAGGTCTGTGAGAGTATAACTTTAGGGTATTATACTAGTGGGTTCAGGTCTGTGAGAGTATAACTTTAGGGTATTATACTGTTGGGTTCAGGTCTGTGAGAGTATAACTTTAGGGTATTATACTGTTGGGTTCAGGTCTGTGAGAGTATAACTTTAGGGTATTATACTGTTGGGTTCAGGTCTGTGAGAGTATAACTTTAGGGTATTATACTGTTGGGTTCAGGTCTGTGAGAGTATAACTTTAGGGTATTATACTAGTGGGTTCAGGTCTGTGAGAGTATAACTTTAGGGTATTATACTGTTGGGTTCAGGTCTGTGAGAGTATAACTTTAGGGTATTATACTGTTGGGTTCAGGTCTGTGAGAGTATAACTTTAGGGTATTATACTAGTGGGTTCAGGTCTGTGAGAGTATAACTTTAGGGTATTATACTAGTGGGTTCAGGTCTGTGAGAGTATAACTTTAGGGTATTATACTGTTGGGTTCAGGTCTGTGAGAGTATAACTTTAGGGTATTATACTAGTGGGTTCAGGTCTGTGAGAGTATAACTTTAGGGTATTATACTAGTGGGTTCAGGTCTGTGAGAGTATAACTTTAGGGTATTATACTGTTGGGTTCAGGTCTGTGAGAGTATAACTTTAGGGTATTATACTGTTGGGTTCAGGTCTGTGAGAGTATAACTTTAGGGTATTATACTGTTGGGTTCAGGTCTGTGAGAGTATAACTTTAGGGTATTATACTAGTGGGTTCAGGTCTGTGAGAGTATAACTTTAGGGTATTATACTGTTGGGTTCAGGTCTGTGAGAGTATAACTTTAGGGTATTATACTGTTGGGTTCAGGTCTGTGAGAGTATAACTTTAGGGTATTATACTGTTGGGTTCAGGTCTGTGAGAGTATAACTTTAGGGTATTATACTGTTGGGTTCAGGTCTGTGAGAGTATAACTTTAGGGTATTATACTAGTGGGTTCAGGTCTGTGAGAGTATAACTTTAGGGTATTATACTGTTGGGTTCAGGTCTGTGAGAGTATAACTTTAGGGTATTATACTAGTGGGTTCAGGTCTGTGAGAGTATAACTTTAGGGTATTATACTGTTGGGTTCAGGTCTGTGAGAGTATAACTTTAGGGTATTATACTGTTGGGTTCAGGTCTGTGAGAGTATAACTCTAGGGTATTATACTAGTGGGTTCAGGTCTGTGAGAGTATAACTTTAGGGTATTATACTGTTGGGTTCAGGTCTGTGAGAGTATAACTTTAGGGTATTATACTGTTGGGTTCAGGTCTGTGAGAGTATAACTTTAGGGTATTATACTGTTGGGTTCAGGTCTGTGAGAGTATAACTTTAGGGTATTATACTGTTGGGTTCAGGTCTGTGAGAGTATAACTTTAGGGTATTATACTGTTGGGTTCAGGTCTGTGAGAGTATAACTTTAGGGTATTATACTGTTGGGTTCAGGTCTGTGAGAGTATAACTTTAGGGTATTATACTGTTGGGTTCAGGTCTGTGAGAGTATAACTTTAGGGTATTATACTAGTGGGTTCAGGTCTGTGAGAGTATAACTTTAGGGTATTATACTGTTGGGTTCAGGTCTGTGAGAGTATAACTTTAGGGTATTATACTAGTGGGTTCAGGTCTCTGAGAGTATAACTTTAGGGTATTATACTAGTGGGTTCAGGTCTGTGAGAGTATAACTTTAGGGTATTATACTGTTGGGTTCAGGTCTGTGAGAGGATAACTTTAGGGTATTATACTGTTGGGTTCAGGTCTGTGAGAGTATAACTTTAGGGTATTATACTGTTGGGTTCAGGTCTGTGAGAGTATAACTTTAGGGTATTATACTAGTGGGTTCAGGTCTGTGAGAGTATAACTTTAGGGTATTATACTAGTGGGTTCAGGTCTGTGAGAGTATAACTTTAGGGTATTATACTGTTGGGTTCAGGTCTGTGAGAGTATAACTTTAGGGTATTATACTAGTGGGTTCAGGTCTGTGAGAGTATAACTTTAGGGTATTATACTGTTGGGTTCAGGTCTGTGAGAGTATAACTTTAGGGTATTATACTGTTGGGTTCAGGTCTGTGAGAGTATAACTTTAGGGTATTATACTGTTGGGTTCAGGTCTGTGAGAGTATAACTTTAGGGTATTATACTGTTGGGTTCAGGTCTGTGAGAGTATAACTTTAGGGTATTATACTAGTGGGTTCAGGTCTGTGAGAGTATAACTTTAGGGTATTATACTGTTGGGTTCAGGTCTGTGAGAGTATAACTTTAGGGTATTATACTAGTGGGTTCAGGTCTGTGAGAGTATAACTTTAGGGTATTATACTGTTGGGTTCAGGTCTGTGAGAGTATAACTTTAGGGTATTATACTGTTGGGTTCAGGTCTGTGAGAGTATAACTTTAGGGTATTATACTAGTGGGTTCAGGTCTGTGAGAGTATAACTTTAGGGTATTATACTAGTGGGTTCAGGTCTGTGAGAGTATAACTTTCGGGTATTATACTGTTGGGTTCAGGTCTGTGAGAGTATAACTTTAGGGTATTATACTGTTGGGTTCAGGTCTGTGAGAGTATAACTTTATGGTATTATACTAGTGGGTTCAGGTCTGTGAAAGTATAACTTTAGGGTATTATACTGTTGGGTTCAGGTCTGTGAGAGTATAACTTTATGGTAATATACTAGTGGGTTCAGGTCTGTGAGAGTATAACTTTAGGGTATTATACTGTTGGGTTCAGGTCTGTGAGAGTATAACTTTAGGTTATTATACTGTTGGGTTATGGTCTGTGAGAGTATTATTTTAGGGTATTATACTGTTGGGTTCAGGTCTGTGAGAGTATAACTTTAGGGTATTATACTAGTGGGTTCAGGTCTGTGAGAGTATAACTTTAGGGTATTATACTAGTGGGTTCAGGTCTGTGAGAGTATAACTTTAGGGTATTATACTGTTGGGTTCAGGTCTGTGAGAGTATAACTTTAGGGTATTATACTGTTGGGTTCAGGTCTGTGAGAGTATAACTTTAGGGTATTATACTGTTGGGTTCAGGTCTGTGAGAGTATAACTTTAGGGTATTATACTGTTGAGTTCAGGTCTGTGAGAGTATAACTTTAGGGTATTATACTAGTGGGTTCAGGTCTGTGAGAGTATAACTTTAGGGTATTATACTGTTGGGTTCAGGTCTGTGAGAGTATAACTTTAGGGTATTATACTGTTGGGTTCAGGTCTGTGAGAGTATAACTTTAGGGTATTATACTAGTGGGTTCAGGTCTGTGAGAGTATAACTTTAGGGTATTATACTAGTGGGTTCAGGTCTGTGAGAGTATAACTTTAGGGTATTATACTGTTGGGTTCAGGTCTGTGAGAGTATAACTTTAGGGTATTATACTAGTGGGTTCAGGTCTGTGAGAGTATAACTTTAGGGTATTATACTAGTGGGTTCAGGTCTGTGAGAGTATAACTTTAGGGTATTATACTGTTGGGTTCAGGTCTGTGAGAGTATAACTTTAGGGTATTATACTGTTGGGTTCAGGTCTGTGAGAGTATAACTTTAGGGTATTATACTGTTGGGTTCAGGTCTGTGAGAGTATAACTTTAGGGTATTATACTAGTGGGTTCAGGTCTGTGAGAGTATAACTTTAGGGTATTATACTGTTGGGTTCAGGTCTGTGAGAGTATAACTTTAGGGTATTATACTGTTGGGTTCAGGTCTGTGAGAGTATAACTTTAGGGTATTATACTGTTGGGTTCAGGTCTGTGAGAGTATAACTTTAGGGTATTATACTAGTGGGTTCAGGTCTGTGAGAGTATAACTTTAGGGTATTATACTGTTGGGTTCAGGTCTGTGAGAGTATAACTTTAGGGTATTATACTAGTGGGTTCAGGTCTGTGAGAGTATAACTTTAGGGTATTATACTGTTGGGTTCAGGTCTGTGAGAGTATAACTTTAGGGTATTATACTGTTGGGTTCAGGTCTGTGAGAGTATAACTTTAGGGTATTATACTGTTGGGTTCAGGTCTGTGAGAGTATAACTTTAGGGTATTATACTAGTGGGTTCAGGTCTGTGAGAGTATAACTTTAGGGTATTATACTAGTGGGTTCAGGTCTGTGAGAGTATAACTTTAGTGTATTATACTGTTGGGTTCAGGTCTGTGAGAGTATAACTTTAGGGTATTATACTAGTGGGTTCAGGTCTGTGAGAGTATAACTTTAGGGTATTATACTGTTGGGTTCAGGTCTGTGAGAGTATAACTTTAGGGTATTATACTGTTGGGTTCAGGTCTGTGAGAGTATAACTTTAGGGTATTATACTAGTGGGTTCAGGTCTGTGAGAGTATAACTTTAGGGTATTATACTAGTGGGTTCAGGTCTGTGAGAGTATAACTTTAGGGTATTATACTGTTGGGTTCAGGTCTGTGAGAGTATAACTTTAGGGTATTATACTAGTGGGTTCAGGTCTGTGAGAGTATAACTTTAGGGTATTATACTAGTGGGTTCAGGTCTGTGAGAGTATAACTTTAGGGTATTATACTGTTGGGTTCAGGTCTGTGAGAGTATAACTTTAGGGTATTATACTGTTGGGTTCAGGTCTGTGAGAGTATAACTTTAGGGTATTATACTAGTGGGTTCAGGTCTTTGAGAGTATAACTTTAGGGTATTATACTGTTGGGTTCAGGTCTGTGAGAGTATAACTTTAGGGTATTATACTGTTGGGTTCAGGTCTGTGAGAGTATAACTTTAGGGTATTATACTGTTGGGTTCAGGTCTGTGAGAATATAACTTTAGGGTATTATACTGTTGGGTTCAGGTCTGTGAGAGTATAACTTTAGGGTATTATACTGTTGGGTTCAGGTCTGTGAGAGTATAACTTTAGGGTATTATACTGTTGGGTTCAGGTCTGTGAGAGTATAACTTTAGGGTATTATACTGTTGGGTTCAGGTCTGTGAGAGTATAACTTTAGGGTATTATACTAGTGGGTTCAGGTCTGTGAGAGTATAACTTTAGGGTATTATACTGTTGGGTTCAGGTCTGTGAGAGTATAACTTTAGGGTATTATACTGTTGGGTTCAGGTCTGTGAGAGTATAACTTTAGGGTATTATACTAGTGGGTTCAGTTCTGTGAGAGTATAACTTTAGGGTATTATACTGTTGGGTTCAGGTCTGTGAGAGTATAACTTTAGGGTATTATACTGTTGGGTTCAGGTCTGTGAGAGTATAACTTTAGGGTATTATACTAGTGGGTTCAGGTCTGTGAGAGTATAACTTTAGGGTATTATACTGTTGGGTTCAGGTCTGTGAGAGTATAACTTTAGGGTATTATACTAGTGGGTACATAGCTGTAGCTATAGCATACAGTACAGTTGGGGATACAGATCTATGACTGTCATATTCTGTTACTCTATTGCTGTCCAAGTTAGTCAATGTTTAACACTGGGGTACAGTAGAGCTGGGTACAGGTCTGTCTTTGAACAACATTGAAGGACTGTACTAGTGCGCACAGGTCTTTTACTGTATAACACTGCGGTACAGTTTTAACAGGTAAAAGTCAGTCAAGGTACAGCAATTCATGTATAGGTTAAGCCCTCTGCTTCATATTCTTCTGGAAGAAATATCCTACAAGAACCATAGTTGCAATTTCAAATAGATGTCCAGTGTGATAATTTGAACATTCCTCTCCAACCAAATTCACAAAATACAAATAATCAGTGCTTCCATTTATTTGTGGTTAATGAGAACTTTCATTTATCTAAATAACATGCTATTGAGTAAAGAAAATCATCTTACTGTGGAGTGCTTCAGGAAAACATAAGAATGTGAAAGATGTCACATGAATGTTGTTGATTTTACTTATTTATTGTAATAAACAATTTTAAAACTGGAATAAATTTGAATTGTTGCACCTTAAAATTATCCTTATTTATCATTTATGGGGAGCAGCTTCTTCCCAAGGGCAGTGAGAATGCTGAATGACCAAAGGAATTGCTCACACGAACAATCCAAGACTCTCATTTATACAACATGATATTTACTTATTTATTTGCATAGATGAAATACTTATCCTGCATATGTATGTGTGTTATGTCAGTTTGTATTTCTGCATGGTTTGCACCGAGGACCAGAGAATGTTGTTTTGTCAGGTTATTCTTGTACAATTAGATGATAATAAACTTGACTTATTTTTAAATGTCAGTAACAGCTTTGTTATATTTCAGTGAGTTTAAACCAACACTAACCAAGGTTATTTATTTTTATTTTCAACACCTATCTTTAGTAGCCTCCGCTTTATGATTTGTTGACTGAAAGAACACATGGGGTTTTTATTGGGTTTGTCAGTGTCCGAGGGCAGCACGTTGCAGATCCTTTATGTACGCATTTTAAAATATCCCCTCATGAAAATGATAAGGTGTTTACACAACCCTATCTTAAACATGCCAAGAAGCACTTAGTGGCCTTTACAGCTCATTAACATTGTTCCCACTGAAAAGCTGAAGGAAAAACTTATACTCCTGCTCTGTGTCAAGTGCAATCAAATAAGTGGATTATTGTATATAGAAAAGTGTAAATAATTGCCAATTAGCCCTTTTGTTGCTCACACAGGTAATAACATTCTCAGCTTTAAACTCTCAATGTAGAAGACATCTGGAATGTGGTGTACGGTGTAGCTAAATATTGAATTTATTCAAATCCATTTCCCGAGCAAGTAAAAACATTTACTTCAATGTGGATTTTACAATATCTTGAATGGATAATACCACTGGACAAAACTTCCTTAGTAGACAGAGTCTCCTGGAGAGGAAATGTCAAATGTCAAATACTAGAGGGTATACTTTAAGGTGAGAGGGGAAGGTTTAAAGAGATTTGTAAGGAACTTATTTGCATAGAAAGTAGGCAGGGGATGGAGGATACAGACCATTTGCAGGGAGATAAAATTAGCTTATTTGGGCATCCTAAGGGGCACAGACATCATGGGCCAAAGGACCTGTTCCTGTTCTGTACGGTTATGTCTCTGTGTTCCAACTCAATGAGAGCCATTAATCAGAATATATGATCAGCTGGAAAATGGAGGAACAACTCTTGATTTTCCATCTGGGCACTCTTCAACCAAATGGTATTGACATCGACTTCTGCTAGCCTACTCTCCATTCTCCCTCCCTTCCCTTTCCCCTTGTCTTCTTTCCTTCAGCTCTCCACTCCTTCCCTCTTTATTCACAAGGCCATCCCTCCTCCCCCTACTTGCTGGTGTGCCCTCCACCTATTACCTCCAGTCTTTGGGACCTTGCTCCTTCCCTTACCCCTCTCCCCCAACCATTTTGATCAGACACCTGCCAACACTTTTTCAGACCTTGATGAAACGTTGGATATGTATCTTTATCCTTGCTGTACAAAGGGCACTGTTTGATCCGCTGAGTTTCTCCAGCACTGTGTTTTTACTTCAATCATGGTGTCCGCAGACTTCCATGTTTTACTATTGATCAAATATCCTGATTTTCATAAAACACATCCATAAACCACAGAGACCCACTGAAAGACTTTTATAATATATACATTTCCAATGTACAGAAAAACAAAAGCAGTTGACCATGTCCTGCCTCAATGACTACAGCCCCTTCACGCTCACATCCATCGTCATGAAGTACTTTGAGAGAGACTCATCATGGGGGACATCAAGCTCCTGCTGTCCCTGTCAATGGACTACCTGCAGTTCTCATACATATTCAACTGATCTATGGATGATGCCATCATCAACACCCTCCATCTAGCTCTCACCCACCTGGAAAATAAGGACTTGTATGTTCGATTGCTGTTTATCAACTTCAGTTTGGCATTCAACAGTCATACCTCAGTACTTGATATGGAAGTTGAGTCTGTTGGGTCTAAACATCACCCTCTGCAATTGGATTCTTGATTTCCTGTCAGGGAGACCTCAAGCAGTCTGGATCGGTAATAGCACTTCCAAGACCATCACACTGAACACGGGGGCCCCCCAGGGCTATGTGCTTAGTCCACTGCTGCTCACTCTGTTGACCCATGACTGTGCAGCTAAATATAACTTGAAACACATCAACAAGTTCACTGACAACACCACCATGATGGGCCTTATTAGAAAGAACGAGGAGTCAACATACAGAAATGAGGTGTAGTTGCAAAACTGGTGCAAAGCCAACAACATGTATCTGAACATTAATAAAACAAAAGAGATGGTTTTCAACTTCAGGAGGTCCCTGAAATTGGACCCATTGAGATGGCTTGACCATTGAGATTGTCAAGAGCATCAAGTTCCTTGGAGTGCACTTGGCAGAAAATCTCATCAGATCTATAGCCAAGAAAGCCAAGCTGAGCCTCTACTTCCTGCAAAGGCTAAGGAAGGCTGTGGTTTATGGATGTGTTCATCTCCCACATTCTATAGAAGATGTATTGAGAGCATCCTGTGCTACTGCATCAGTGCCTGGTTTGGAACCTGTATTAGCTCCGACTGCAATACCCTGCAGAGGGTAGGGAAGTCGGCGGAAAAGATCAATGGAGGCAGTCTTCCTACCATAAAGGACATCTACAACAATCAATGCAGACAAAAGGCAATAAACATTGTGAAGGACTCCACACACCCCTCACGTAAACTGTTCTCTCTTCTGTCATCTGGTACGAGGCACCGTAGCACTCGGGTCCTTACATCCAGATTGGGCAACAGTTTTTTTACCACAAGCCAAAAGACTCTTGAATTCCAAGAACATATATGGATAGAGGCTAGTACTATGTATTTTTATTGCATACATCTTAATATTTCAATATGTTTAACTTCTATTCTAATTTATATTTATGTAAATATGCTCCATGGTCCTGGAGAAATGCTATTTTGTCTTTTCTGTGTGACCATGATATGAACAATAAATAAAGGTGCCTTGACCTGACTTGACTTGAGAATATTCAGGGATGTCCCAGACAATACAAAGTAGGACCAAGAATAGGCTAGTTGTCCACTTGTCCCTGCTCTGCCATTCAGTCTTGGCCACACACCACTTTCCTGTTCTCTCCCCACATCCGTAGATTCCTTTGCATTTGAAATGTATGCCAGTCTCTGCTTTGAAGATCCTCAATGATCCTGCCTCCGAGCTCTCTGGGCTAAAGAATGCCAAAGATTAATGATGTGCTGTAAGATCTTCCTCTTCATCCCATCTACAATGAGTAGACCATACTTCTAGATACCTCAGGAATGGGACAATCCTCTCAGAGTGCATCTCAGAAACATATGTTTCCAAAAGATCAACTCCATTCCTTTTATACTTTGATGAATATAGGCTCAAACTGCTAAGCCTTTCTTCAGCACCAACTGCAATGCAAATACAGATGAAGCAATGAAGCAGACATTAAGGCCATCAAGTCTGCATCGACTATCAGTCACCAATTTATATTAATCATATTTTCTACTCTCTCAACATTCTTTTCAACTCCCATCAGATTCTACCACCCGGGGTCAATTTACTGTGTCCAGTTAGCCTATCGTCTCAGCTGAGATGTAAGACAAATCAGAGCACCCATGCTGCCACAGGGAGAGTGTGCAAACTACATATTGACAGCACTCAGGCTCAGGATTGAACCCCGCATTTGGATGTGTGAGGCAGTGGCTCCACTAAATGCATCACTCTGTTATCTTATTGAAATCAAATGCACACAATTACCCTACAACCGCAGATGTTTTGGAGGATGGGATGAAATCAGAGAAAGCCCACACAGGTCTCAGGGAGAATGTACAGACTCTTTACTGACAATGCCGGACTCAAACCCAAGTTCCTGGCGCTGTCATAGTGTTGCATTAACCGCTTCACTAAATGTGCAAGCTGATAGAATGCCAAATTATGTAAAAATATCTTGTGTGTTTTGCAGGAGTCCAGCAAAAATCAAACCACCTCAAAGCAAACAAACTGCTTCAAGGAAATAGTTTCTTGAGAAAAGCTATTTTTAATCAGACATTAATTCAAAACTTCCTCTGGCTTCTTCGTGACTGGATTGACTGTGTGAAAGATCATTCTATAGGAAGTCACAATCTGGAAAAGGAAGGTAAACTGGGGATGAAAAATACAGCACCTCTAGTTCAGAGTTATTTATATAAAATTTTTGCCTGTTCACACGGATATCTAATTAAATTGCTAATCTTGCCAATCCAAGAAAGCATAAGATCTACAATACTGGTTGAATCAATTCATGGAATGTGACTGAAATCGACGTGTTCCTATCGATTTATACATTATTTACTGCTCAGAATCAGTTTGCGTTGTTTTTCATGCTCAACATAATCTCTTTTTCACCTATGTACACCTCAAAAATATTATAACATTTCAATATATTCAAAATCTCAACCAGGACACAAATATAGATACATAGATAGTGGATGAGCTTTGCAGATATTTTATTTCTTTCTAAATTTAGACATACAACATGGTACCAGGGCTTACTGGCCCATGTGCCTGCACCTCTCAAATAGGCTTAGGTGACTAATTAATCTTTCAACTTCATATATCTTTGGAATGTAGGAAGAAACCAGAGCACCCAGAGGAAACCCATGTGAACACTATGAGAATGTACAGACTCCTTACAGACATTGCCAGGTTGTTGGCACTATTATAACATTGCGCTTACAACAACTACCTTCATCAATTTCACTGCCATGGCTCGTGCACAGCATACCGACCCATCTGATATTGCCAGATCAACTCTGGTCTCCTTCTTCAAGATGAGACCCTGGATGAATCGGGTGAAAAGTTAGCCTGCGATTTTTCCATAGGAAGGCATGAGATTTTTGAGTCTCTTCACAATCATTTGCATCCTAGTAGAAGAGCATCAATCAAACTAGCTACGGAACGTTTTACCTGGCCTCATGTTAAACAGCATGTTGGATTATGGACAAGGATCTGCTTGCCGTGTCAACTCTTTAAAGTCTTCAGACACGCAAAATCCAAGTTGGAGGATTTTGTTGTTCCAGATTCCCGTTTCCAGCATGTGCATCTAGAGTTGGTAGTCCCACTTCTGCCATCTCAGGGATATACTTATCTGCTCACATGTGAAGATCAGACTACCAGGTGGCAGGAGGCCATTCCTATCACTGACATCTCTGCAGAGATAGCCGCTAGAGCTTTCATGGACCATTAGATACCATCTTTCAGTGTTCCAGTCACTATTACAATGGATAGATGGTCTCAATTCGAGTTGGCTTTGTTCCAAGCTCTCACTGATCTTCTGGCCACTACCTGTGTTTGCACTACAGCTTGCTATCTGCTAGCCAATGGCCTCATTGAGGGTTTCCATCAACAATTGAAGGCAGCAGGTGGTGAAGCATCTATGTGGAGGGAACGTTTATCCATGGTTCTCCTTGGAGTGCATACTGCTGTTAAGACAGATCTTGGATGACACTAGTTAACCTTGCCAGGTGAGTTTGTAAATACAAGTCCAAGCACATGATCCAGCTAGTTATGTTGATCGTCTTCGGGAAAGCATGAGATTACTCCAACCTTCTCCTATGTGGTAGGCCTCACCTGTAGTGTATTTGCCGAATGATTTACAATGCTGTACTTGTGTTCCTTTGGCATGATAC
This sequence comes from Narcine bancroftii, assembly GCF_036971445.1. Taxonomy (NCBI): domain Eukaryota; kingdom Metazoa; phylum Chordata; class Chondrichthyes; order Torpediniformes; family Narcinidae; genus Narcine; species Narcine bancroftii. The sequence goes on along the minus strand of NC_091471.1, from coordinate 100,685,112 downwards.
TGTTCACAAACCACTTCAGCCTGTTTACGACCGTCCTTCTCAAGTCTTACGATGCTACTCAAAGACTTTTGTGATCAGCAGGAATGGAAAAATGGTACAGTTTCAAGCAATTGGTTGAAGCCGGCATATATTGATGGTCCATGTTCTACGTCAGAGCCAGAATCAGAGGACCAGTCACATCCTTTCCAGTCGGACCCCACATACCTGTCTTACACGAGGTCAGGCCAAACTGTCAGCCCTCCAGACCATTAAGTAGTGGGATAGTTCCAATCAGTCACCACTTTGCATGACTCAGAGACTGGGGGGTGTGAGGGGGGGGCCTTTCACAGTCATATACTTACCTTCGCCGGGAGCTGTGCCATTGCGATGCGACGCGCGAGTAATAGCTCACATATGTGGGTGTGTTAAGCATCAGTATACGAGTGCTGGATCTCAGATGCAAGAGAAGGAGAGTGAAAGTGTCAGGGTCACCTGTGGCAGTGAGCCAATGAGAAGTTTAGAGGGATTTGACTGGGTGGTGTTTGGGGAATTGAAGAAAGCAATGTTGTGCCTCCGGAATAATAAAGAAAGTTGATTTCCTGGTATGCTGAAAGAAATGAGTGAGTGTATTCTTTATTTGTTTATAAACTGGGTTAAATCAGAGCTGTTACCATCATCACTTACCTAACTTTGGCCTCAGCCCCATTCTCCTGCCCAATATTTATGATTATTGATTGCCCAGTAGGCCAAAAATCTACTTCAAACTTGAATGATCTCACTCGTCTTGCTATCTTGTCTTTACTGTGTAATGTATGGTATGAACAACAAATAAAGGTGATTTAACTTGACTTGAATGACTGGGTATCTATAGGCCTCTGGAGGAGAGAATCCCAAAGATTTATAGTCCACTGAGAAAAGAAATTCTTTCTCATCTCAGCCAGAAATAATCAACAGCTTCATCTGAGATTACATAAACAGATGCCATGCTTAAGCTCAAGCAAGGGGCATACATTATTGGTAGAATTGTGATATATACTTTTATAAAAGGTCAATGAAGTGGGGTGGAATGCACCCTCAGGGTCCTCTATCTTTGCACCCTCATGGTTGTTGATATCAATCAGGTCCCAAGAAATCTTTGATTTGGCACGACTGCAGATTATAGGCTCATAAGCTTAGAGGGACTGATGAAAATATTAAATACAACAACAGTTGTTGAAATACCAGACTTGAAAAAAATTGCAGATCACTGATATTGACCACATGTTCAGTAAAATGTACAAGTTGAGAGCTTTATGATAACTTAGATTTTAAAAATCAAAGGTATTGACCATTGTACTCCAATTCAATTAGAAAATGGGTTTATATACAGATATTAGTCATTTTAAACAGTTTTAACTCAGATCATTCACAGATGGCACATGAACTATAATTTATAATTTACTATAATTTATAATTATTATTTACTATAATTTTGGTGTAAATTAACTTTCAGTTATTTTCATTGAACTTTAGTGACGATTGTAAATATTTCATGATGTTTATATAGCATTTTAAGTGTTATCACCAGAAGCACCAGACATTTGCAAAATTTCATGTAATATTTTGCTTTGGTGATATACAGATAAACTTAAAAAATGGAATTTTGTGGAAATTAAGGCAGGTTTAATTTTGGACACAATTTGCCACAATATTTTGAATTCCTGCCAAAATACCACTGACTAAGCACTTTGCTGGTGACAAATTTTATACTTTTCATGATGGAAAATGGTATATACATTTTAACTATATTATTTAAATGGAATGAAACATTAAAAAATGCATAAAGAAATTACTGAAGTCACAGTCTCCTGTTCAGCCTGGTACCACACAACTCATGTGGCCATTAAAAATATATGAAGAGTCTCTTCAATCATTGAGAAAATGGAGAGTCTGCTTAGCTGGCAAATGAGGAAGTGGCTCGGACTACCCAGATATCTCAGTAGAGTAGAGGTTTATGGAGATAGAATCCTCTAATTGCCATTGTCTAGCTTTGTGGAGGAATACAAAAGGCTAGAGATGACGCTCACAGAATCATGGGACCATAGTGCGCTATGTACAAGAAGGTAAAGGGGGCTTTGGCTTAGAAAAAAAACAACCCAGCTGGCAAACAGCAATTCCATCTGAACATTGGCAACTGGTGGTGGAGGAAGTGTGCCAACAGGAAGAAGCAGCCAGGTTGGGCAAAGCCACATCTCAACCAAAACAAGGTCAATTGACAAGATGGGAGTGCATTGAGGGGAGGAGACTAACCGGAAGGACCTGTGGAATAAGGAGTTAACTAGAACAAGCTTCATCATCAGGGCCACATATGATGTCCTGCCCTCTCCCACAAACCTAAATCTGTGGATGGGAGATGATCCAGCATGTCCCCTTTGTGTAGCTCCTGCTACCCTCAGGCATATTTTGGTTGGGTACAAATGTTACGAGCCCAGAGGACCTCAAAACCCAGAAGCAATAGATATTCACCAAGACAAATTGTTAATTAAACAAAAGTGGCTTTTAATTATCTTTAAACATGAAAATAAAATCAAACTTTAACATCACTATTAACTTACTTAACCTAACTTAACCCCTTTCTAATTCTAAGCACACATGTATTTAATGTGTGTGTAAGTTCAGAAAGGTTCTTTGGTTCACAGTCCAATCTCGCTTCTCATTTTTACAAGTTCACTGGTTGCAGGCAATTCTTATACTGTGGACAGAATTTAACATTTATAAAGTTCAGCAGGCTTTGGTGCTTGAAAAGTAAATGGTTACCACTCAGGAAGGTTCTTGTTGGTTTTCAGAGATTTGTTATTCCAGGACATCCACAACTGATGTACTTCCATCAGCCACTTCAGTGTCTTGCTGACGAAACTTGCCCCTTCAGGGTTCTCCAGATGATAACCTCTTTCTTTCAGGTCACCACATAGATCCTTTTTGTTTTGCTCATTCCAAGTGAAACATTAGGCAGCCAGTCCTCTCCTCTTGCATGAACCACAAGGGCTTTGACCAGGCCGTCTTCCAAAATGGGCCATTCTACGTTTCTTGCAATGGCTGTGGAGCCGATATGTCTAGCATGAGGCAGAGCTCCAGTATTTTCAATAAGATCTGTTTTAAAGTTTTTGTATGTAACTACTCTAACAAACCTTTCCTAATTTATCTCCCAAAAACATTTCTATATATTCTGTCACACAATGTCAGTCTAACCCCAGGTCTATATACCTGACGACACAATCAAGTGCTGAGATGCCTAGCAGCTGAACTTGAAGAAAAGAGAACATCAAATGTCCTTCCACCAAACACCCATGCCTATCACCTTTCATCCACAAAGGAACAAGCCACAGGGCCCACTCCTCCTCATTCCCAGATATAGGCTCACTGAACATGACCAAGGACAGGAAACTGCTTGTAAACCTTGCCCAGCAACTCATTTTTCTACTGAAAATTGTCAGCATCAATCTGAGACCAGATTTCATCTTCAGTTTATCCATCAAATTCGTGTTGTAATGCAAATCCATCACTGAGCTTACAGTCCCTTGGGAGGGTGCTATGGATGAGTCAGAAGAGCTCTAATCTTGCCACAGAAACAGAAGAGTGACTTTGGAAAGTGAGGGTGTGCCCGGCTGAAGTTGGATGTAGAGGATTTGTTGCCAACTCCATGACTTAGCATCTGAGGGAAGAAGGAATCACAGGGCAGGCCCTCAGAAAGGCAATAAAATCATTCTCTGACTAAGCCAAAATGAGCAGTCACTGGCTCTGATTGAACAGGAGGGATCCTATCTGGGCTCCAAAATGACAACAAAGAGAAATAGATATGGGATACACACTTATGCCTGATCAGTCTGAGGTGGGCCTCCCTTGGCAGAGGGTGCCTTGTGTTTAAAAGGACAAAACACCCAATGATGCTAGGGAATGCAACTGAGGAGGTGTCCCACTCAGGATAACATCTCCAAGAGCTCATACTCCATCATTGTAATTGTGACAACCAACTCTGCTACCTCTCTAAGAGAGGATCAATCTAAACAATACTGAAATGTCAGAGATTGTAACACCTGGTTCTACAAATCATCCTTAGGAGGACAAGGGAAAAGATTGCATTTTTTACCAACTGCAAGACAAAATCCATTAATGCCATGACTATTTAAATTATTTCTAATAAGTTACATTAAACTTACTGCTGTTCTATGACAAATCAATAACAATTAATGTACTAAATCCAGCAAATATAGATATTTATTGGACTAAATATGATATTTTAAAAACCAAGAGCTCACTACACATTATCTAAAATTTCCTGTTGATGACATAACTAAGACCAGGAATAATGGGATTTCTGTACCATTGTGTGCAATAAATGCTACAAACTTTGTGAATTTTAGTAGATAAGATATAGCTACTGTCACATTTGTGGCCCGAAATGTGAAGTTAATAAAACATCAAACACAAGTTTTATCAGGTAAACTTCTCCGAGTCTTTATTCTCGTTTCCTTTGTTCTCCTGCTTGTGCTTTTATCTCTCTCTCATACCACGTGACTTCCGGTCCATCTCATACATATTCATTATCATGACATCCCTCCTTTAATCAGAAATAAACTTTACCTTCACTTACCAATATCCCTCGGAAACATACAAACATCGTAACTAATGGTAATACTATAACTCAACTACATAAAATTTACTTCCTACAGCACTCATACATGCACTTTATGATATAAGATTAAATACTGTCCCAAAGTTCTTATTAAAACTATGGCACAAAGTCTTCGTATCGTTTGGGCACTTTCCGGTTTCGTTTCGGCCTGCCTGCGATATTGTCGTAGCTTCTCGGTTGTTCACTCTCAGCGTCGGAAATACTGCTCGCAACGGCTTCGGGTGTTTCTGGCGCTCTAGTCACTTCATCAGGAGTGCTGGTAACTGCCTCTGGAACATCATCAGGTCTCTCAGTTTCAGCATCTCGTATTGGCCTTTCAACCTCTTCGCTTGATGTATATCTGGACTGGTACCTTTTTACACCTGATACATTTCTCTTATACAGGACTCCAGTCGGAGACTTGACTGTCACCATACTGCCACTTCTGGATACGACAGTATAGGGTTGATGGTAATAAGGTGCGTCTAGCTTACCACCAGTTTCATGCCTCACTAGAACATTATCTCCTGGCATGATGTCTGAGTACTTGGCTCCACGTTTCGAATCTGTGTACAGCTTTGCTGCACCTTTCTTTTCAGCATCGTGGTCCGTCATCTCCTGGTCGTCTCGGATTTCCTTTATTTCTGGCATTTTTGTGCGGATTTTTCTCCCAAAAAATGCTTCTGCAGGACTTTTTCAGTGGTTGCATGAGGCGTTGCTCGATAGACAGCCACATAAGATAGCAATGCTTCTCGGCAATTTTGTCCTTCTGCATGTGCAATCCTCAATCGTTTTTCAATGGACTGATTTTGTCTCTCTACTTCTCCGTTGGCTTGCGGCCATTTCGGAGTTACTTTATGATGGTGGATACCTGTGGTCCTCATGTATTCTGCAAATGTATCTGAAATGAATTGTGGACAATTGTCAGAGTATAATGTAACAGGTAATCCATATCTTGCGAATATCTCTGCTAATGCTTGTATTGTTTTTTCAGTGGTTGTGGACTTCAACACCACGTACTCATAGTATCTGCTGTAGTAATCTATCACTACCATAATTGATTCACCCATCGGTAAAGGTCCAAGAAAATCAACAGCTACGTCGATCCATGGTCCTGTCGGGAGTTGCGTACTCCGGATCGGTTCTGGCGGATTACTCCTACTTGTGATTTGACATCCGTGACAAGTTTTAACAAATTTCTCTGCGTCTTTATCACAACCTGGCCACCATACCTTGGTCCTGAGGTTTTGCTTGGTACCAACAATACCTAGGTGTCCTTCATGCGCTAAGGATACGATCTTCGGTCTCAATCTTTGCGGTATCACCAATCTGCAACCTCTTAATACACACTGTCCGATGCAACAAAGTTAATCTCTAATGGGAATGTAAGCCTTGTGAGTACACTTGTCCCATTGTCCACTCTGTATGCATTCTCTTACTTCCATGAGTTCTGGATCATGTTCGGATTCTCTCTCGACTTCTTTCGTAGTCACAGCTTTTGGTGTCGACTGAATAGCTACAAAGCTCTCTGTTTCTGTTCCCAATTCTGACTTGGATTGTGGACCACCATCCTTTACCAATCTGGACAGCGGATCTGCAATGTTTGTTTTCCCTGCAATGTGGATTTGTAGGGATGTAGTCTGAGTACCCATCTCTCTATTCTGGCACATGGTTTGGATCTAGGTGCATAGATCACCTCTAATGGCTTATGATCTGTGATGAGTTCAAATTCAATGCCTTATAAATATGTATGGAACCTCTCACAGGCCCATACAAGTCCGAGTGCTTCTTTCTCTGTCTGAGAGTATCTTCTTTCCACATCTGATAATGATCTGCTGGCATAGGCAATGATTCTTGGTCCTCCATCATGCATCTGGACCAACACGGCTCCTAAACCAACTGGGCTGACATCCACTATGTCTTTGGTTGATGCCGCCGGATCGTAATATCCAAGAGTTTTTGCATCTGTCAGGCTTTGCTTCAGCGCTGTGAACGCTTTCTTCTGCTCAGATCCAAAATGAAATGGTACACCTTTCTTGGTTAGTTTCCATAGTGGTTCTGCCACTGTAGTGAAATTAGGAATGAACTTTGCACAAAAATTGACCAATCCCAGGAAACTCCTCACCTCTGTTGCGTTCTGAGGTGCACGTGCCTCTTCAATAGCTTTCACCTTGGCCTCTGCAGGGTTTAGTCCTTCCAGTGTAAGTCTGTGTCCCATGAAGTCCATTTCTGACACACCGAACTGGCACTTGTTTCCATTCACAGTAAGGCTTGCCTCCTGTAGTCTAGATAGTACTCGCCTCAACCATTTGTCATGCTCTTCCTTCGTTGGTGCATGGACTATGATGTCGTCAGAAATGTTGGCAACTCCAGGAATCCCTTGAATCACTCGATGGATTTCATACTGGTAGATCTCCGAAGCTGCATTAATTCCAAATGATAGTCTCTTGTAACGATACAATCCACAGTGAGTCACAAATGTTGTTACATCTCGGGAACCTGGATCCAGCTCTAATTGATGATAGCCCCATTTCAGATCAATTTTTGAGAATACCTTGCTGGTAGTTAGTTCTTGAAGTATTTCCTCCACTGTTGGTATAGGGTGTCGTTCTCTAATTACAGCTTCATTGGCCATTCTCATGTCAACACATAGTCTTATGTCACCCTTTGGTTTGGGCACAATCACTATGGGACTGACCCATTGTGTCGAATGTTCCACCGGTTCAATAATGTCTTGTTCGATCAATTCTTTAATTTTGGCTTCGACTTTTCCACGAAGTCCAAACGGAGTTCGGCGCATTGGTTGTGCCTTGGGTTTGACCGTTTCATCTACCGCTAGCTTCAATTGTCGACCTTTCAGCTTTCCTACTCCTTGGAAGACTGCGGGGAATTCTTGCTTCATATCCTCGTATGACTGAATTGAATTGACACAAGCTCCAATATGAAGTATTGCCAGGTCTTGCGCTGTGCTTCTACTCAGCAATGGTTCTCCCTTCTCTTCTATGACCATAAACTCTGCTTCGGTGTACTTATCTCCAGCTTCAACAGTTGCAGTAAAACATCCAATGGTCTGCAATGGCTTGGTTGCTGTGTATGGATACAGTTTCTTGGAACACTTCTTTGAGGTACAGATGATCTTTTTCCTTTTCAACTTCTCCCATAAATCTCGATCAATCACATTACTGTCACTGCCTGAGTCTACAATGACCTGCACTGTCACTCCACCAATGATCACTGGGACCTTCTCATGATGTACATCATTCAACGTAAATTGGTAACAACTCTGTTCCTCCTGGGTATCATCATTGTCACCGTCTATCTGGCGAATGGTGTCTTTCTTTCCAGGATACTTTCCTTTCCCCCAGGCTTTGCCTTTGGAAGTTGTACTCTTCCACTTCTGGTCTGCATTGAACTTGCTTTTGCCCTTCTTTGCAAAGTGGTCCTTACCTCCACACTTTCTGCAAACTTTGCCTTTGGCCAGGCAATATGGGTCTTTTCCAAAGTGACCTCGGTTTCCACATCGATAACACTCCACGTCCTGTGTCGACATATATCTTGGCTGGTTATGGCGATGTGAGAGCCTCTTAATTTGCTGGCTTGAGTTGTCTTTTAGGGTCATGGTATGAAATTGCTCCTCAACAGCCTCTAATGCAGCAGCAATGGTTAAAGCATCGGTGAGTTCCAACTCACTCCCTCTTTCCAGTAGACGTCTTCTGAGTTTATCTGATCTGCAGTGCTGTACGACTTGATCCAATAATTGGTTGTCCAAATCAGCTGGCATGTAATTGCATCCAACAGCTAGCTGGCGTAGTCTCGTCACGTACTGAGTAATTGTCTGGCCATCTTCTTGTCTCGTTCTCCGAAACAAATGGCGTTGAAATGTAGCATTCGGTGTCACTACATAGTGTGCATTTAATGCATCTACCGCTTTCCGGTACTCATCCTTTCTTCCAGTATTCAAAAGTGTCTTAAATGTTTCCCGAACAGCAGGTCCAGCCGTGAAAAGAAGTAACGCCCTTCTCTGCACTTTTTGTACAACTGTAACGGTATCTAGAAATAGGCCACGACTGTCGGCGTAGGATTCAAATTCTTTCAGCCATGCCTTGCACTTCACACTTACAGTGCTTGCATCACCCGTTGGGTCAAAATGAGCAATTCCACTATGTGTTAGAAAGTCACCGTCTGCCCCAGCCATAAGGAAATATTCCAGCCCCAAAAGTACTGAAGCAAAGAGAAAATTCTTATCACTTTGAAGTTGTCTGTAATCCTCTGTAATCTTGCTTAGTCTTTAATTTTCTTCAAGCTTCTTTCATCCTCGTCACCAATGTCACATTTGTGGCCCAAAATGTGAAGTTAATAAAACATCAAACACAAGTTTTATCAGGTAAACTTCTCCGAGTCTTTATTCTCCAGTTTCCTTTGTTCTTCTGCTTGTGCTCTTATCTCTCTCTCATACCACGTGACTTCCGGTCCATCTCATACATATTCATTATCATGACAGCTACCACAGTCAAATGCAGGAGAATTCATTTTAGCAATTAGTGGTGGTAGCATTAGTGGCAAGAATTCTATCTCCAAATCTTATCCAACACACCAATACCCCTCAGGCATTTTGGAACCATTTCTCAGTTCTTCTAATCACTGATCAGGAAAGCAATCACTTAGATAGATATGAATGTTAATAAATTATTAAAGAAGCACTCAGGTCAAAGCTGAAAGACAGGAACGCTAGGGTGGTGATCTTGGGATTACTACCTGTTCCAAATGCAAGTGATGAAAAGAATGTAAGGATAAGGAAAATGAACGTGTGGCTGAGGGGCTGGTGTACAAGGCAAGGATTTGGCTTCTTGGATCATTGGGATCTCTTTTGGGGAAGGCATGATCTTTACAAGAGGGACGCGTTGCACCTAAATTCAAAAGGTGTCAACATTTTGGCAAGTATGTTTGGTACAGCAGTGGGGCAAGGTTTAAACTAATTTGGCAGGGGTATGGGAACCAAAGTGATAGGGAAAAGGGTAGGGAAGATAAAGTAATGGCCAGGAAAAGTAAAATAGGAAAAGTAATGTTGGGAGGAGAAAGTAAAAAATCAGATGGTGCAGTGAGTTTTCGAGTCAATGATAGTGTTAAGAAAATTACAAAGAAAAATAGTGGGCAGAAAAATCAAAAGAAAAGGTTACAGAAGTCACTCGATATTAAAAGGACAAAGAGCATAAGGGCACTTTATCTGAATGCCCGCAGTATTAGAAATAAGGTTAGTGAACTTGAGGCGCAAATCGGTACCCATGCCTATGATTTGGTAGCCATCACAGAAACATGGCTACAAGGTGACGCTAAATGGAATTAAACTTTCAAGGGTATCAGGTGGTGCAAAGAGATAGACAGCATGGTAAGGGAGGTGGAGTTGCACTCTTAATCAAAGATGAGATCCAAGCAGTAGTGAGGAATGATATAAGATCTAAAGAGCATAATGTTGAGTCCATTTGGGTAGAGATAAAGAATAACAAAGGGAAAAAAATTATTGGTGGGTGTTATCTATCGCCCACCAAATAACAGTAGTTTAGTGGCACAGGAAATAAATAGAGAGATAAGTGAGGTTGAGAATGGAAAACTGGTAGCAAAAAATGAGGAAATGGCCGAGGCATTAAACAAACATTTTGTGTCAGTCTTCATGGTGGAAGACACGTCCAGCATGCCCAAGTGCAGAGTTAAGGATGCGAATGTTGGGGAGGGCTTTGATTACATAGTTGTTACAAAGGAAGTAGTGATGGAGAAACTAATGGGACTAAAGCCAGACAAATCACCTGGTCCTGATGATATGCATCCAAGGGTTCTGAAGGAAATGGCAGAAGTTATAGTTGATGCATTGGTGGTCATATACCAAAATTCCTTGGATTCTGGGCAGGTCCCGGCGGACTGGAAGACAGCAAATGTCACGCCATTTTTTAAGAAGGGATGTAGGCAGAAGACTGGAAATTATCAGGCAATTAGCTTGACGTCTGTAGTTGGAAAAATGCTTGAAGCCGTCATTAAAGATGAAATAGTGAAACTTTTGGAACGTAAGGGTTCAATCAGGCAGATCCAGCATAGTTTTAGAAAGGGAAGATCTTGTTTGACAAACTTGTTAGGATTCTTTGAGAATATAATGGGTGCGGTGGATAGAGGGGAACAGATTGATGTTGTATATTTGGATTTCCAGAAAGGATTTGATAAGGTGCTGCTCAAGAGACTTATCAGTAAGTTACAGGAAAGTGGAGTCCGGGGAAGTATATTGGCCTGGATTGAAAATTGATTGTCTGACAGGAGGCAGAGAGTTGGGATAAATGGGAGTTTTTCAGGTTGGCAGAGAGTGGTAAGTGGGGTGCCGCAGGGGTCAGTGTTAGGCCCACAACTCTTCATCATTTACATTGATGACTTGGAGGAGGGGACAAAATATGGTGTAGCCAAGTTTGTGGATGACACCAAATTGAGTGGAAGAGCAAATTGTAATGAGGATGTGGAGAGTCTGCAGAGGGATATAGTTAAGCTGGATGAGTGGGTAAAGGTCTGGCAGATGGAGTACACTACTCCATTTAAGACACTTTTGAATACTGGAAGAAAGGATGAGTACCGGAAAGCGGTAGATGCATTAAATGCACACTATATGTTAGTAAGTGTGAGGTGATCCACTTTGGTAAGAAAAATAAAAGAGCTGAATATTATTTAAAGGGTGAAAAACTACAGCATGCTGTAGTGCAGAGGGACTTGGGAGTGCTTGTGCATGAATCGCAAAAGGTTAGGTTGCAGGTGCAGCAGGTTATTAAGAAGGCAAATGGAATGTTGGCCTTCATCGCTAGAGGAATTGAATTCAGGAGTAGGGAGGTAATGTTGCAACTGTATAAGGTACTGGTGAGACCGCACCTGGAGTACTGTGTCCAGTTCTGGTCTCCATATTTGAGGAAGGATATACTGGCTTTGGAGACAGTCCAGAGGAGGTTTACTAGGTTGATCCCTGGGATGAAGGGGTTGACTTATGATGAAAGATTAAATCGTCTAGGATTGTATTCGCTCGAGTTCAGAAGAATGAGAGGAGATCTTATAGAAACATATAGGATTATGAAGGGCATGGATTGGAGCTGGCCGGGGAAACTAAAACGAGAGGACACAGTCTCAAGATTCGGGGGAGTAGATTTAGGACAGAGATGAGGAAAAATAGTTTTTCCCAGAGAGTAGTGAATGTTTGGAATTCTCTAACCGGGAAAGTGGTTGAGGCTGCCTCATTAAACATATTTAAAATTCGGTTAGATAAATTTTTACATGATAGAGGAATTAGGGGATATGGGGAGAAGGCAGGTAGGTGGAGTTAGGTCATAAATTAGATCAGCCATGATCGTATTGAATGGCGGAGCAGGCTCAATGGGCCATTTTTGGCCTACTCCTGTTCCTACTTCCTATGTTCCTATGTCAACACACTCCCATCAAATCGACAAAATAAAATTTGTGAGCAGTGTGAGATATGATGAAGGTATGATATTATTCAGCTAAGCTTCCACCTCCATAAGTGCAGAAGGTGTTTAAATCACCAATGCTTCAACTGCCCCTGGGCCTAGATTTTCCTGAGAAACCATTTTCGGGCTTTATTAAATTGGGTTAATAGTTCAAAATGTTGAAGCAGGCACTTTGCTGCTGTCAATAAGCCTGCTCCCATGCCACATTGATGCTCTGCAAGGGTATCATTGCTGGAGAAGGCCCAGTCAAGGGTCATGCCTGTAGAGTAAATGCAAATGCAGCTGGTTCAGAAAACATCACCAAAGCAGGTGTGTCCAGTCAACAGCAGCAGGAGATGTGGCAAAATCCATTGCCAATTTGTCTCTTGGGAAAACCCCAAGGGACTAAATGACTCACAAAATCCCACAGCCAGCTAAAGCACTTATTCCACTCACAGACAGAGCTCTTCAAAAAATTCATAGGTCAGAGGTTGGATGGTGCAGCAAATCCATCGCTCCTGAAATGTAGAGCTGGGTAAATGGAACTTCATGCAGAGTCTAGAAATTGCAGGATCAAAGAAGACTGATTTTAACATCCTCGAGATGATATCATTCCCAATGGAATGACCCTTGAAAAGTGTGTGGAGAAAAGCATTAGAATCTGTTCTCATTCGTGCTCAGCAATTGAAGTTCACAGCACCTGTATTTTATGTACCATTCTCAGATGCCATATCAAGGCAGCCAACAGCTATTGCTGGAGAACTATTCTTTTAATGAGAATGTTTCTAGACTGCATTAAAAGCCATCTGGTTTACAGCAAAAGAAATATCCATGACTTAGTGTTGCAAATTAGTACATCTTATTGTTCAGGCACATGAATTATATATATGAGAGAGACCAAAGTTCAGATTTCAGATTTATTGACAGAGTACAAACATGACATCACATGCAACCCTAAGATTCTTATTCCTGCTAGTGAGGCAGAATTATCACTAATTAGTAATGCAAAAAATAACTGTACACAACATACACATGTAAACAAGTAAAGAAATGTAAACAAACTGACTGTGCAATACAGGGAGGAAAAAAATCAATGAAGTGTAAAAATAAGCATCATTAAACGAGTCCCTGATTTAATTTGTTGTTGAGGAGTCTGATGGTGGAGGGGCAGCAGCTGTCCTTGAATCTGGAGGTATGAGTCTTGTGGCACCTACACCTCTTTCCTGATGGCAGCAGCGAGAACAGAAAGTGTGGTGGGTGGTGTGAATTCTTGATTATTGCTGCTACTCTCTGATGACAGCATTCACTGTAGATGTGCTTGATGGTGAAGAGGGTTTGCCTGCCATGATCCAGGCTATGTCCACTACCTTTTACGGGGCTTTATGCTCAGGACCATTGGTGTCCCCATACCAGACCATGATGCAGCTCGTCAACACACTTTCCACTATATATCTGTAGAAATTTGCCTGGGTTTCCAATGTCATACTAAACCTCCACAAACTCCTGAGGAAGTAGAGGCACTGATGTGCTTTCTTCACAATGCCATGAGTGTGTTGGTCCAGGAAAGATTCTCAGAGATAGTGACTCCCAAAAACTTAAATTTGCTCACCCTCTCCATCACTGATCGCTGGATCATACTGGTTTTCCCTTCCTGAAGTCAAAAATCAGCTCCTTGGTTTTGGTGTCATTGGGTGTGAGGTCGTTGCTGGTGTTTTCAGCCAAGTTTTCAATCTCCTTCCTGCGTGCTGACTCTCATCCCTTTGTATACAACCCACTCCTGTGCTATTGTCAGATGGTGTTGTTGTCATACCAAGCCGCACAGTCATAGGTGTAAAATTTGTAGACTAGGTTGCTAAGAATGCAGCGCAGTGGTGCTCCGGTATGATGGAGATGTTCTTCACTGGTTGTGTTCTGGAGGTGAGGAAATCAAGAATCCAATTACCCAGAGGGATGTTGAGTCCCAGGTCATGGAGTTTGCTTATCTTTTTTGAGGGGATGATGGTGTTATATGCCGAAGTGTAATTGATAAAGAACATCATGATGTTTTCATCTTTACTGTCTAAATGTTCCAAGGCTTCGTGTAGAACCAGTGAGATGGCATTTGCCATAGGCCTGTTGCTATAATAGGTGAATTGGAACAGATCCATGTTGCTACTCAGACGGGAGTTGATATACTTCAGTACCAGCCTTTCAAAACACTTCATCACAGTTTGATGTGAGTGCCATTGGTCGATTGTCATTTAGGCAGGTTACCACACTTCCTCCACACAGAGGCTAGTGTGGAATACCACCTCCAAGAGCTCCCATTTATACAACATGAGAGAGACCAAAGTTCAGCTGATGAGACAACCAATGTATCAATGTAACAACAGTGTAAAAATACATTTTATTTGCTGTGGAAATATTGTCCTTGAAATAAAGTATTGCTTCTTGAAATATGCCGAAATGCTGATACCCACCATAGATGCAGTCCACTTAAAACCTATTCCTGCCATAACCTTAAGCTTTTACTGTTTTTTATTTATTTTCAACTATTTATCCAATTCCCCCTTTCAATAATGAGATCAGGTAAGGGGGAAGTTTGATTGCTCTTAAGTGAGTTTGAAATTTTGCTCAGGCTTTTTGAGACTAGCTTTACCAAAGGCTTGGGATATTTACTCTCACTGATTCCAGTCGGGGTCATGTCCTTCTGTGGATGATGATATCCCTAGATTGTTCCTACTTTCAAGGGCAAAGATCATCGTGGTGCTGGAATAGAGATGCTTGTAGGCAATAAATACCAAACGAGTACTTATGAATGTAAGTCATAAATCTTGAAGCTCCTACTCCTAGTTCTAAAGTGAAAATTTAGGCAGGTAAGGGAGGGATAGTGGGTAAACAAGGACAGTGGGGGGGGGGGGTTGGGGGTGATCAGTGAGTTCAGTGGGTAAAGCATTTGGATGATGGGCAGATGGAACCAAATGGGGGAGGGTGAAAAAAACTGGATATCAGGCAGCAGCTGGTGGAGCCTGGAAAAAGAGATGTGAAAGGGAGCCTGGGTGGGTCAAAAAGTAAAATGAAAGAACACAGCGGGTGCAAATTACCTGAAATAGGAGAATTCAATGCTCACACCATGGGGTTGTAGACTAACCAGGTGGAGCATGAGATGCTGGCCCTAAAGTTTGCATTTAGCCGCATCCTGGGAGTGGATAGACAATAATGTCAGGGTCAGTCCTTAGTGAGCAGAGTGCTGCAAGCTCAAAGTGGGCTTGGATTGAATGAGAAAAGGGAGTGAAAATATTCATAGTTGATGTCACATTAGCAATTAGTGATGAATAGATATCGAGAGGGCGAAGGACAAGGGAAGGAATCCATTTGGATTAGGAATTCTGGAGAAAGGATAAAGATCTATAGTCCTGCATAAGAACTCCTGGTGAAGTAAATAGGTATGGAATGATAACAGCAGAAGAGCTCAATAGTGTGCAGACTTAGAACCCATTAAGTAGCTATAAAGAGTGAAACTAAGCCCTTGTGTCCAATTAGTTATCCCTGAAATTTGATACATTTTTAGCTGAAATCTATTATGTAAGTTTTCAATCAGTAATGATTTATTGGATAACATCTCCTTTTCCATCTGACAGCTGGCCAAAAGATCATTACTAATTTGTATCAACAGTGTCTTAAGAGAATACACATTTGTGTTTAATTATCTTTTCTATTTTAAACAGCTATCTGTAGTTGTATTTTTTTCCTATGCCAATGAAGACAGCATTTTTGCCATTTCAGAAGAAACATACATTTATTTTGAAAATTTAAAACATTTCTTTTGCAAATTGGTGGTGGTTGGATGTACAGTATATCGACAGTGAGCATAAACAGCTATATAAAATTACATTCACAGGGAAGCTGCATATGAGGGAGACTATTTGGCTTATCTTAACTTATCCATCCAGAATTTAAAAATAACATGCCCACCTTCTGCCTCTAGAATGAGTCTAAAAGCTAAGGGTAAAAAAAGGCTAAGACATTATTCTCTGAGCTGAGTGTAGTTTCAATGAGAATATATCTGTAGTTCCCCAGGAAAGTACTAGCAAACATTCAAGCTAAAATGAAGCTAGGATTAAAGCATTGGCTGATGCAGTACTCATGACTATATTCCCAGTCAACCTCTGGCTCCTCCTCACCTCCCTATGGTATATCAATAATATCATTCAACTTATGGTCCAGGTGCAATCAATTGATTCTTTGTTTGGGAAATTGATTTCCCCCTTCTTCATATGGAAACAAGAAATAAAAGGCCCCATTCCTCATGGATTGAAGGATTACCAAAGTTCTTCAGGCCAATATCTTCACGCAGATTATATGACCACCACAGTGGCTTTGTGACGGTCAGATACACACCAATCATATATGCCTACTTCAAAATACAAGGGATACCAGAACTATCTTATTTATGGACCTAAGACTCTGTTCCTCCCTCTGCAACTGGATTCTTAACTTTTCCATCGGAGAACCCAATCAGTAATGATTAAGATCTCCTTGTCCTTGTTGATCACCACCTCATGACTGCATGTTTAATCCTCTGCTATATTCCCTCTTCATCCATGACTGCACTCCTGAATTCATCTCCAACAAAATACATAAATTTTCTGATGACCCCACCATTTTTGGCTGAATAATGGGTAATGCTACCCCGACAGCTGTGAGGACACAGGACCTGGCGCGTGCCAGAGACACCCACCCTCCCTAATCCCAACCACCACATGCACACACATTGGCCCCTACAGGGACTTGGTGCAGGCTAGCAATGCCCCCCGGGCACCCAAACCACATGCCCAGGACTCTCACCCAGCTGAGCTGATCACCGCCACCATGGCAAACATCATGGCTTTAGTGATATCTCCTTTGATTTGATTGAATGCCGACAAGGGGAAACTTGTGGACTTTACTAAGGGGTAGGCTTTATCGGCATATTTGGACACCCAAAGACAACCTAACCCCATCCCCTTTGGCGATAGCTTTGCCCCCACCACCCCGCCTCAAGACACCCGACCAGCAATGAAGCCGACCAGTACATCACCGGTCACAGAGGCAGAGGAAGCCACCTGACTGGCTGAACCTTTAGGACTGGGTTTTTTTTTAAAGAGGGGGTTAATGTGGTGACATGTATATACTGTATAAATAGCTGGCCTGCCCACTGATGACTTGAGCCCCTGTAACCCCACCCCATGTGATCTGCCCCCCTCCATTCATTTGAGCACATGGAGTTGGGCCAGCTGAAATCTAATGTGTATTAAAGCCCATCATTCCTCACTCAGTCTTTGGAGTCATTGATAGTGTGTAACACTGGATCCATCACAGCGTGGAATGGAAGCTGCTCTGCCCCAGATGGGAAGAAGCTACAGAAGGTAGCGAATGCTGCTCATAACATAACACATACTCTCCTCCCTTCCATGGACTCCATTTACATTTCCTGCTGCTAAGCAAAGGCAGGCAGCATACTGAAGAATCCATCATATCCCAGATGCACTCTCTTGTCCCTCCTCCCATTAGGGAAAAGGCATAAAAGTATGAAATCACACACCAAAAGGCATAAACACAATATTTTTCTTGCAGCCAACGGGCTCCTGCATGAACCCCACAAGAGTACTATCATGCTGCCTTTGCTTGTTATTAATTAATCTTCCTTTTTATTATAATGCTATACTCTGTAAATTATCTCTTTAAATAGTTGTATGAATGGTAGAGATAATCTGTTGGTCTGTCCACAGCAGAATTTTTCTCACTGTACAAGATATTTTGCTGGAAATAAACTGTAACTTAAAAACAAATGCAAAAGCCAGAAAGGAGACCCTAACCATAAAAAAGATACATGAAAAACATTTATTAAAAATGAAGTGAAGATGTAATACATGGTCATTTCTAAGAACTCTAAAATGGATCAGATATAGATTCTTTTACATTCAACATTCATTCATTTTGGAAATTTTAGTTGTAATTATTTTGAAAACATTGATCTTTCCAAGATGAACTCATCAAATTATCATGGACCAGAAAACACAAGCATTAAACATGGCAATTAACCTCAGAAATTTTAATGGCATACTGAAAATTGGAGAGAGTGGATTAACTGCCCCTTGTGCACTTGCCAGTGTTTCTTTTCCACTGATATCAATGTGCAGTGTCCAACTGTGGAATGTGGGATTCATTATTTAGACTGAAAAACTGAAAGAATGTAATAATTAAGTGTCAGATGTCAATAGATAGGCATAAATGATGGTTTATTTTGCATGCATGGCATGTTTTTTAAAGAGGGGGTTAATGTGGTGACATGTATATACTGTTCTGTGTATAAGTGGCTGTCCTGCCCACTGATGACTTAAGCCCCTGTAACCCCTCTTAATGATAAATTTATTTGAGGATGCTAAAGGTGCTTTCTTCAAATACAGTGGAATTAATCCAATTTTGGGGGAAATCTTCATTGAAATTAAATGGATTTGCATTACAACACGAATTTGATGGATAACACTCATTAATTAGTTAATTGTGTCTGTACATGTCACTTTATAACAATGCGTCCTACATTATCACATCTGTTTGACAATAGAACCATTGTCTTACAACCTTGGGTAAAGGAAATGTAAGAATTCCAAATTCTAAGTTAATTGATGACAAGAAAGTCAAGGCAGCTATAATAATAACTGACTAAATAACAAATGAGGAAGTTAGGTTTTTGCAAACAACGCTGTGTTCCATCTGAAAATGCATTATCTAACATGCTGTCTGGAAGAGGGGCACAGCTGGTGATCTGAATTGCTTGGTACTCCAAATTTAAAGGCCTGGCCAGCAAGCAAGTTTTCTTTAATTATGTAAAATTTCTCCATGACAAAAATATTGATGATTTTAATAAAATTATTCTTGACAAACTGGATACAAATCAAAGAAAGTACAAAATCTTTGTAGATTATATATACAGCATTATTTGTGATGACGCTAAATAATCCATAATCACGTCTTTTGAAATAATTGATTTTTGGAAGACAAAAAACAGAATCAGAGAATTAAAATGAATAGCTCAAATATTCTCTTCTAAACAATGAAACTTTTCAATAAAGTATTTCACTTTCATTTATGAAATAATACATTAATCACTTTGAGGTCTTTTTTATGTGATTGTATAAACTACAACTAACTTCACAAATTCACATTCAAAAATACTAAAGAGAAGGCACTTGATCTATATATTATATACAATGTTTAGAAACTTCCAGTTAGATGCTTGCATACATTTGTTTGGAAGTGTTTTATTGTTGCTCAATGGAAAGAGTGTATGTACCAGCAGATAAAACGTTCAATCGGCATTCCTTCAACCATGGCCGTGAAAGTTGTACACCATTTACAGAATGCTCATTCATTCTTTATCTCTGTGTTCAATATATTACATTTATTTGTGAATCTGCAGACATTTATCATTCGGGTGCTATAAATAGGTGCCTGCCTATATATCCTTTTTTCACACTGTCTGCACACACTCAAATGTCCAACTGCAGAGATATCCATCTAAGAGCGATGAAGTGTCCTTTTCAATATGGAATATATACATAAGATATAGATGGTTTTGTTCTGTGTTGGAAATCCAGTGTTAGTTGCCAAGTAATTTTAATTGTGCAGTATTTTATTCAGCATTTCCTCAGCCTGGAGGTATTTGAAGTAGGCAACATGATACAGTCCCTTGATGTGAAGTAATGTTGGCCACCTACATCATGTAAGCCATTATTTTTCCAGGCAACTGTTCTGACAGCTTTGTCCTTTCTCGCCACATGACAGAACTTGTGTTGGACAATCAAGACCACCGCAGCTGAAGTCACAAGTGTGGAAGACAGGAATCAGTCCAAGCTTGACAAATTGTTTATCAGTAACCTGAACAGCAGATAAGGTGTTGACTGTGAATATTCCAGGGTGATCTTCAGCTATATAATGGTATCCAGTATTAATATAATAATAGTTCTATTAGCTCGAACAGTAAAAGTTTGTACTTTTTGAAAATATATGTAGTAACTTTATACAATTAGTGGCTTGGGTGAATTTGTTACAAGGTGGCAGCCCCTGAGTTCTGTTTAAATTCTTAAACAGGTGGTGCAGTGTAACGACTCACAAGGTTATAATCAGCAGGTGATTTGCTGTAATTTTCCTTTGTTTGTGCTTCTTCATTGGAGTAAGGAGTTGTGTCTGTGTCATCAGAATGGTAGCCACTTGTCTGGTTAGATACTTCAGACGTCACAGATTCTTTGCTCTTGCTTGGAATTAATGCACTGTTGGTAAGAGATTCATTGTTTATATTGATGTACCCTGTACAACATTTAGAAATCTCATGAGACTGCAATTAAGCTCATTGTCACAATGGCAACTTTCAATGGTTTTCAATGCAGACCACGGAATTGAATTTAAAATGTTTTCCATTGGTCATAGAAGCCATGCGAGAAATGGGTTTGGTGAATATCTGATCCTAAATGTGGTTATCTTTAAATTAATTCAACAATTAATAAAATTCATATTCGTGATGATAGTTGCTCTGCCAAACACACAGAAATTGTCTTGAGCTGGGAGGAGTTGAATTCCCACTGCCTAAAGTTGTTCCTCTTGTGTATTGTGTTAGTGATCAGATGTCTGCCAGACCTTTAGTGATATCCTTTTAACCAAAGAGCCTGGTGGCCATGCCAAATGTATGCTACCAAAGGAGCTTAGATAAAGGTGCACCATCTTTGATAAACTGAATCAGTGTTGCCTGGGAAGGGTAGCTGCAAAGATACCGTTCCTGTGGCTTAATAACTAAATAGGTCAATTTGGATAATCAAAAGGACATTTGAGTCCTTCTACAATCCACCAGCATCTACCTCTGGTTTCTGAACTTTTTTATTTGTTTAATTTAAATTAATTTTTAAAAAGAATTTAGACATACAGCACAGTAACAGGTCATTTCGGCCCACATGTCCCTGCCACCCAATTTACCCCCATTAACCTAGACTCCCTGTACGTTTCAAATGGTAGGAGGAAACCGGAGCCCCCTGGGCAAACCCATGCAGACACGGGGAGAACCTCCTTACAGGCAGTGTGAGATTTTAACCCCGGTCCAGATCGCTTGCGCTGCACTAACCACTAAGCCAAATGTGCCATCCATTCATTTTCACAAGGGCAAAAAAAGGACACCTTTGTCAATTTTAGACTTAAATTTAAATTGCACCAAAAGAACAAGTTCAAAAAAATATTGGATAGATTCAACAATATACATCAATAAAATCTTCAAAATTATGAGCAATGCAACTTGAATAGTAAACATGCCACGAGAGGTGATAAAAATATAATCTCGAAACTTAATCAATAATTGAGACTATTGAATGCAATATGTCATGGGAAGGGACACATACAATGTTATCCCTTTATGATACATATCTGAAATATAAAATAAATTATAACTTCTGACATCTAATTTATCAGCTATAAATTGTCACTGTTGTTCTCATTTGTAACTTCAAGATCCATTTATTACAAACCAACAAAAAGTGACACTGATTCAAAACCCTGTCCTTTTCAATTCTTTGGGAGGTATATCAGACATTAAAGATTATTGTCTGCACACAAAACAATTTCCTGAATATGAAACCAATGCCATAACTCCATTATTAATTATATTAGTTGTTTAAAAATAACATCTTTTTTTAAACTGAATATTTATTTTCTACATACAGAGTTTGTGTGCATTTCTTTCTTTGTTTACATTTGTGTTTTTTTGTATATCTATCTTTACTTGCGTATGCTGTTAAGTAGAAATTCAGCCTGGCCCACAGGAAAAAGAATCTCAGGGTTGTATGTGATGCCTGACAATAAATCTGAACTTTGATTATTATGTAGCAACAAGACTATATTTTAAATTCTGTTTGTTGCGTAAACTCAAAGAAACAAAATTAATGAAGGAATATTCCCCAGGTATGAAATTACTGAACACCTTCATGCAGGGCTATAAGTGTCCCAAATAATTTTACAATGATAGAAAAGGTGAGAGAGCCTTTGAAATTTATCAATGCCTCCCTGAAATCTATGAGAGGTATTGGTGAGTTACACCAGAGACTATAGAATTGTATGTAACAAACTTTTCCCCCATAGTATGTGAAGCATTTAGAATCCTGTTTGTACAAAAACACATGCTCAACCAAACTGATGTAAGGTGGAGAGTTTGTTTTCATGAATTATTTTCAGTGTCAGAAGATACCTGCATTTAGTCTGAATAGTTCATTTGAGGCTAGGGTTAGTCAGTCATAGCAGTAGATGCACATACTAAAAGTTATCTGCACTGTTGATTTGTTTTCACCTGATAGTTCCCTTATGAAAAATATTAGGGATAGAAATGAACAGAACTGACGATTTTTAAAATTATATTAAGGGATCCATAATCATGGAATACCTGCTCCTCACTTTGATACTCAAGCAGTGGAAGTGAAAATTATCCCACTTTACCTTGATCTAGAAAACTATATCACCAGTTGCAACTAAAAATAAATCGGGCATGTAAAAGCTCAAACCAGAGTCATTATTAGTATCCATGAGAAAGAGCATGATGAAATGAAGAGCCATTTAGGACTTCAATGTGTGTAGTCTGTATGCAAATTAAAACTATCAATTTCAAGTGCACAATTCCAGTGGCAAAAATTATCAACTGTTCCTCAAAGTATCTTCTCCCTTCCTAAAGATCACATGTTAGAATTGCCTTAGGTAATCTTGAACTTACCTAAATGCCAATGACTGACTTTGTCTGGAATCCAATGTCTTAAGTTCTTCTGATGCAAGTATCACACCACTGTCAGTTTGGTTATCCTAATAAAGGAAAGAACTCGGTGAAGAAAAGTAACACATTCTTCTGAAGTTCTTGAGCAAAGAATGAGCTGCTAAAAGTCGAAACACAGAAATCTTGGTCAAACTCAGATAGTCTCGCAGTATCCATAGCAGGTAAAGATGTATTGCCGGCATTTCAGGCCTGAGCCCCTTCCTCAAGGTATGAGTGAATAAACACAAGCATCTGAATTATAGGCTGGGCAAAGAAAGGGAGAAGAATGGGAGGGAGAAGAGTAGAGACCAACAGACAAAATATGTTATTTGGATATGATGAGAGGAAAGCTGAAAATTGATTTTAGCTTTGTGAAAGGAGATAGAGGGAAAAGAGAAATGAAGAGAGAGAGAGAGAGAAAGTGTCTCCACGCCCACTTCTACAACCAGGATTCTCTAACCCCCCACTACAAACCTCCTGCCCGACACCTCATTCTTTTTTTCTGCCTGCTTTGGACCTTTATATTTTCAACTGCCACCAAGACATCTCCCTTGACTCATTCCAAACTCATCCCCTTGGAATGCCTGGCCATCCACTCTCTCCACACTAATCCCAACATCACTATCAAACCCACAGATAAGGGTGGCATTGCTGTGATCTGGTGTACTGACCTCTATCTGGCTGAAACCAGATGACAACTGCCAGACAACTCCTCGTATTTACCCCTTCAAAAGGACCCCACCAAAAATCATTAAACCACTGTATCGTGCACTATCTCTGAACTCATCCTTTTGGGCTATCTCTCTAGCATGGCCTCCAACCTCATTATTTCTTAACCCCACACTAGCCATTTCTTCCACCTACCCAAGAACCACAAATCCAATTGTCCTGGCACTCCGATCATATTTGTGCGCCCCTGCCCCATTGAACTGGTATTCGCTTACTTTGACTCTGTTCCCTCTGGTCTAGTCCATTCACATCTACATCTGGGACACATCACATTGCCATCCATCACTCCAACAACTCCCAGTTCCCAGAACTCAACTGCCTCATCTTTACCATGGACATCCAATTACTATATATGTCCATTCCCCATACCGAAGGCCATAAAACCCTTAGTTTCTTTCTCGACAATAAACCCGACCAGGCCCTCTCCACCACCACACTCCTCTGGCTGGAAGAACATATCCTCACCTCAATAATTTCTCTTTTGATTCATCCCACTTTCTCCAAGTCAAAGGGGTAACATGGGGCCCCAGCTATGCCTGCCTTTTTGTGGGCTATGCAGAGCAATTCATGCTACAAACCTACCCAGGCAAGGCCCCTTAATTCTTCCTCCACTACATTGATGACTACTTTTGTACTGCCTCATGCACCCATGAAATGCTTCATCTACTTTGCTGCCATCTTACACCCTGACCTCAAATTCACTTGATACACATGTAGTAACTCTTTTCTCAATCTCACTGTCTCCATCTTGGGAGACAAACTCTTAACAGACATCATCTACAAATCCACCAACTCCCACATTACCTCAACTGCACCACTTCACACCCTATCCCCTGAAAGGATTCCATTCCTTTCTCTCAGATCCTCTGTCTCAGTCACATCTATTCCCAGAACAAGGTCTTCCATGCCAGATCATTAGAGATGCCCTCCTTCTTCCAACAATGTGGCTTCCCCTCGACTACCATAATCTCAGTCCACATATTCTCCATTACTCACACATCTACCCAGGTCCCCTCTGTCCCAACATGCAACAAGTCATGATTTTCATACCACCTCACTAGCCTCTCCATCCAACATATCCTCCTCCACCATTACCACCACCTACTATGTGATACGTATTCCCTTCTCCTCCCCTCTCCACATTCTGTAGGGACAGCTCCCTCCATGACTCCCTCATAACTTCCTCCTCCCCACCAATTGCCCTATGCCTGTGACTGCAGGAGATATCCCAACTGTGCACCCTCCAGTGGGATGGCATTAACATTGACTTTCTGGTTTCTGTGAGACAACCTTCCCATGTCTTCTTTGATTTTGCTCTCTCTCTCTCTTGCTCTCTCTCTTCACTTTTCCCTCGGTCTCCTTTAACCCAGCTCTTCATTCACAGAACCAGCCCTCATTCCCTTCCCCTATCAATTCTCATATTTCCTTTTTTCTGGCCTCTTCTCCATATACAATTCTAACCTTTTGTCTGTTGTTTTGCACTCCTTCCTCTGTCATTTCTTTTTCTCATACCTTGAAGAAGGGCTCAGGTCTTAAAGATCATATACCTTTACCTTCTACTGATGCTGTGAGACCTGCTGAGTTCCTCCAGCATTTATGAGTTTTTACTTCAATCACAGCATCTGCAGACTTTTGTGTTTTAGTCTGTTTCGCACCCACATGCATGCCACTCTGCTTAATGCAACTTGTTCTCATTGAACTCTTGGAGCGCTTTTGCTCAAGCAAATTAATTTTGAAAATGTCTCCCATTTCACTGTTCAAAATTCCAATTCAAAATGTCTGTTTAGCTCTGCATGAATTCTGTCTTGCTTTTTAATTCAGACAATTAAAACAATTATGGCCTGGAATTTGCAGCTACAGTTTGTGACTGATCTGTAAATTGAATTCAGATTACCCTAAGCAACAGGGGCCTCTGTCACATTGGGTAAGACATGTCAAACCCTGCTCACAAGGCCACAGAAACAATTGGTGAAAGCCAAGATACCCAGCTGAGGTACTTCTTAAAGCTCTCAAAATACTTCAAATATTTCTCAATATTTCTGATAATCATAAACTTACAGAAAATAAAATCAAATTAATCAAATTATGACATTTTTAAAAATGTTAAAAAGTGTTACAAAGTAGCCAAAATATTTAAGAAAACATAAAAATGGTGGGTCTTAATCCCTTGTAGGCTATCCCCTTCATTAAAGTTAATGATGAAATTCGTCTTGTAACATGAACAAGGGTAGGTGGCTGAGCAAATTTTCCCTTGTAAGTCACATGCTTGATGTTGGTCCCCATGAGGAATGCTGGGATATCCACATTTGCACAATGATTCATGGGAGTCCTAAACTTCCTCGCTTCTCTGCAGGGAATTCCCTATATTCACATGTGAAATTGCTGGCAGTTCCCTCAATTTTGCCTGACTCTGCATTCTCCATGGGAAAGTATTTCTTCATCTATACTGACCTCTTGCACAATGAGAGTTGCTTTTTTAACTGGTTCTTCATCAAATGTCTTCACACTTTCTGGCCTGCTGTATTTCATACTGCCATTAAGGTATCTAGAGAGAAAAAAAAAACAGGAATGTTATGCAGCATTGTATAACATTCTCAGAAGAGCAAGAAAGAATAAATATGATCAAATGAGATTGTATTTAGGAATGTCTTTGAAGTGTAGGCAATGTTGTGTCATAATTTTGTTCATGAAAGCTATGATTTGGAATCCAGTTGAACAACAAGATTTGGCTCTCAGTTGAGATTTCGTTTTTTACTACTTCCAATTTTCAAACTAAAGGGCTTCAAACATCCCAAGATTCTGTCCTGATAACATTTGGCATCCATGCAAACAATGATCCATCAAATCAGCAATGAATTGAGTAAATTTCACCAATATATTTGCATAGTTATGGATATTAGTAATGAGTGGAATACTCATAGAAGAAATCAAACCAAAAGGAAAGTTACTTATAATGACCAACATGCAAAACTTTTATTTAATTTTTTTGGAGAAATCTTTGTTGAATACTTGTCCTCTTTTTACAATGTGAGTTGGATAAAACAGAAAAAAATTCCCTCAGCCACTTTGTTTTTTAGGATGGTTAATTTTTCAAGGAATAGCTACTAAATCTGTATTCCCTTTTTTCAGTATTTCTCCTTTTTTTCAGGGATGTCTTTTCCAGTACGATTTCACAAATGTATGTAGATAATAGTTACATGTAACAGAATAACTTATCCTTACCTGTAGAATCTATTTATTGCAGCATTCAATAGAACTGTGTCAAAACCTGTTTG
Source organism: Narcine bancroftii (assembly GCF_036971445.1). Taxonomy (NCBI): domain Eukaryota; kingdom Metazoa; phylum Chordata; class Chondrichthyes; order Torpediniformes; family Narcinidae; genus Narcine; species Narcine bancroftii. The sequence continues at coordinate 100,658,217 of NC_091471.1, read as the reverse complement.
AATCAAATTAATCTTTGCCATATGTACAGTGCACATCACAATTCTGGGACTGGCATTTCATGGAATGAGTGAATACAGCATGCATTTAACTGACTACCTCCTCATAATATTGATAAAACCCCTCGCATTGTCCATGTAAGTCCAGCAGGAATTCCTCAGGTATAAACTTACTTAGTTTTAGGCCCAGCATCCATAGCATGGAATACCAGAGAGGGATGTTGACCCTGGCCTGCTGATTGGCTCACTGTTGAAAGTAGGATCCATACTCATTTTTTTAGATATTTGCAAGCCAGGCATTTTCTTCAATCTCAAATATTTGGTTTTCCTAGGGTATCAGATGTGAATGTCGTAGATACATTTTTTTTAGTTTACAACCTTCATGTAAAGGTTTAATATCCCTTATTCATCCTTTATGAAATGGCTGACATAAGGCATGCCCCGATACTTAAAATTAAAAATTCTTGAGAACAGGATTTAAATTTGTTCATATTGGAAGAGATCTGGGATTCAATTTTGAGGTTAGTCAATACTACGTTGTTATGTGCCCGCCATAGTTTATTACAACTTAAAGTTGGTTACAGAGCCCATATTTCCAAAGCCAAATGATCTTGTATCTATTCAGAGGTAAATTTGTGCTGTGATAAATACAAGAGAGATGAGGCCTCTTTAATTCACATGTTTTGGTCCTGTCCTAGTCTTGAAAAGTACTGGAAGAGCTTTTTCCAAACTTTATATTTTTAACCTTTGATATAAAGTTGGAACGGAATTATTTGGTAGCTCTTTTTGGCAAAACGGGAGAAGATGATGTTTTATTGACTCCGAATAAATGTTGCATCTTGTCTTTTACTTTTGGCCAGATATGCTGTACTACTCAGGTGGAAGGGCACTACCCTACCTACTCATGCTGAGTGGCTGAAAGATATTATTGTTTAGAAAAGATTCAATATTCAATTAATAATTCTAGCAGAAGATTCCAACCATAGTGGGAACCATTTTTGAATTATTATCACAATCTTTAGATATAATTACAATCTGAGTTTTGTTGGCTTTTATCATTTCAATTTTAGGAGTGAAGTTTATTGCTGTTTCTTTCTGCAACATTGTTAGGAGGAATGGGGCTTTGATTAACATGATTTTTGATTTTTGTTTTTGTCTTTTATCTTTTGATTTTTTTTGTTTTTTGTATATTATAATTAATTTTGTTATGTTATTAGAGATTCAATGTAATTTGTTGATTTGTGTAATTTCTTACTTACATTTTGCATTCCATATGAACTATGTACTGCCTTGGGTTTTTTTAAATGTATAAAATAAATAAAAATATTTTAAAAAGAAAATAAGATCCATCAGAGATGGAAAACTAGTGGAACTCTACTTGTACAGGAAGACTTCATTATTTCCCCCACCCCCACCCTCAATGGGTGGATCCAGTTTATGCTGTTCATTGAGTGTCACCCAAAGCATCAAAGGCACCCATAAGTTGCATCCAAAATAAACATCTCCACTTTGAATCCTCTGCCAGTTCAGGAGCTGAAACAGTTCTGTGTCCCTGTAACTGGTGAAAGGCTGAAGATTTTCATGACCAGATATTTTAAGGTAAATGCACCAAATATTATCTATGCTAGTTTGACTAGTCATCTCATGGTTCCAAAATTATTAATTTTAAGTTATTATTATTATTCATTCTAAACCTGTTTTATTAGCTATACCCAACATTGATTTTATTATTTATCATCAAATATAGTAACTATGTTGTCATGTGGTATATAATTTTACCTCTGATACTTTCAATAGTTTGAATTATATCCACTGTTGGAATTTTTCAGTAATTTATCCATTCAATGTCACAAGTTTTAAATCTCATCTTCAATTAAAACTGAAAGACCACATAAAACAGCTGAGTGATATTTCCTCTTATTCCGCTCTCTTCATTTGTCTCTTATTTCCTACTCTTAGCTTGAGGAATAGAAGGATGTACAGTAAATTAATTACCGTATTCCAGCTGTATTGTCGCAATGGAATTTTGGATCACATCCTTCCTTTTCCTCCACACAGGAAGTGGGAGAATTTGGCGGAGAAAGCCCAGAATCATCATCCATAGTCAATGACATATTGAGTGGAATATAATCCTTGCCATCCTAAAAAAAAAATAATATTTATACATTTATTACATCATCTTCCCTGCGGGGACAAATGACAATTTGATATGGTCCTATTCATCAGGCATCTGGGTACAAAGCTAAAACATCTGGATACAAACTTGAACAAATTGCATTCTAGAGATGCACAGGAGATTGCAGATGCTGGAATCTGAACATAAACTGGAGGAACTCAATGGGTTGACCAGGGTCCATGGGAGCAAAAGAATGGTCATTCTTTCAGGCCAGAACAATGTACAGAAGAGAACTAGTGTAAAGATGACAGTGTGGGAGGGGTCCATTGGGATTGGTGAAGAGGGATAAGTGAAGCATTACAGACAGAAGTAGTAGATTGGCAAATGCTCGTCAAAGAGAGGGAGAGTCAAGAAAAGCAAAGGGATGAGGTGGAGAAAGTAGAATCATGCAGGTGGAGTGAGTGTTTAGAAGACAAAGGCTGGAATTCAATAAGAAGGGGACAATGGCGGCACAAAGGGAGACCTGATGGAACCAAAGTTGAAGGGAAGGGGTGGGTGAGGAGAGAAGGGGATTAAACCAAAAAATGAGGGTGGATGTGAATGGGTGGGGGCGGGGGAGCTGGGTGAGGGTGGGGGGGGGAAGGGGACAAAAAAATATTCTCACTTGATGTATAGCTCCTTTACTTGTTTTAAATTGGAATCTCACCGAATTTTGAATTTTGTAAATTTTAAATGATAAGTGAAAAGGGACAAAGAAACATATCACAGTTTCACACTGTCTTATTTAGAACTGGGATGGTAATACAGTCTAAGAAGTTCAAAGTCTTGGAGATGATCAAATGACAAAATTCAAATCTCACATCAAAGAACTAATGCAGTTAATTAAGTGAGTTTAATTTGGATCACAAAGTTAGCAATGTTTTTGGTTAACAACCCATTGAAATCAATGAATCAGCCATTCTGTTCTACAAAACCACTTTAAAAAAAAACTGAACAAAGCAGTGAACATCAGACTTAAACAAGACAAAGGCATTTCTGGTCCTCCTTAATAACACCTGGCAGCTCTGCTCAAAGTTTGATCTGATGGTCAGTGGGGTGTACAGCAGGACTGCTGGGGACTGCCAAAATGCACATATGGGGGATGCAACTAATGGGTTAGTGGTGGGTCAGTGCCTGTATAACGGCTTGACATCTAGTCATTATCTTAAAACATTTTAAGCTGAAAAAAATTCTTCCTCCTTCCTGGTTTTGATAAAAGGTCTCAAACTTGAAATGTTAATTCTGTGTCTCTTTACATAGATGTTGATTGAGAAGCATGCCGAGTAGTCCAGCATTTTTTTATTTCAGATTTTCAGCACCTGCAGTATTTTGGATTTTCAATTTTGTTTATATTAATTTAATCAAGATTTTTAGAAGTTGTTACTTCTCCTCATTTCATAACATATATGGCACAACTTTACCAAAAACCAGAGAATAGATTACTTGATTAGAGCTTTCAGAGGCTTTATGGCAATGTCATAGGGGATAAGTGGGAAACCATTCATGGAAGTAGCCTCTTTCAGTGCCCAGTTCACAACCATCAATAATCTTTCAATTGTGAAGGTTATCTTTTGCAAAACTCTATGTGCTTAGAGGTATGTCCCTGTGATTAGTTTACTGCCAGATCCTATTGATGATATAATTGGAAATATTATGTGTAATTATATTACAGTAAAAGTCTGAAAATCTGGATGCCAGAAATCAAGACCAGCCAAGAATCCAGACTTCTCGAAAACTCTCATCTGAAATCCAGACCATCTGATAATCCAGACTTGTTGAAGATGTTCAGCTTTTGTGTGGATGCGTGCATGCATTGCGCGCATATTTTGTCCATTTGTGGGAGCATTGAAGAAGCACCAGAGATGTACTGCCCATGAATTCAGAAAATCTGAAAATCATTGAGCAGTCCAGATTTTACGAAATTTATTGCATTTGAGTAATCAGTTGCTCCATCGTAACAAAAGAAAATAGATTGGAAGTACTTATATTAATGCGTATTTTAATTATGGACAAGCTTACCTGATGTGCATTTGTTTGGAGTAAGTTCCCGAGGTGTTCTACTAATTCAGAAAAGAGTGGCCTCATTTTGTAGTCTCCGTGCCAACAATCCAACATTGTATGATAGCTGACAAGATAAAACAATTGTCATGCTCAAAGATTAAAGATATCTTGAAGTAATTAATTTGAAGAAGACTTTTAATTTCATATGTATTGGCTACGTGTGCATAAATTGATACATGTGTGTATGTTTAAAAAAAAGCTAAGAAAATTAAAAAAAAATGAATAGAAGTTGATGAGGTGTCAACCTCATTCTGTTATTGTATAACAAAATGTGGGTTCATGTAACCTTAATTGATCATTCGATTTATAACTGAGGGAATGCGAGCTTTTTGGATGAAATTGAACATTTTGTATCAGGCTAGTTATGTAATGGTGCAGGTTTAAACTTAATCAATATAAATGTCATTAATTAAGTCTGATATCTATTCATTTATTGCCATCTACTAGTATTCAGTGTTCCACATCGTTCTTATCAAGGATTTTCTTAAACACTCAGTGGTTTCAATTATTTCTTGAGAAGGATCATACTGTTAGTCTGAATAAGCGAGAGACTCCAAAACACCTCACTGGGACAACAACACGCTGAAAATTAAATATTGATATTAAGTACCACAAAATTTCACAATATTAACATATTTCATTAATAGAACAATGTATGAATTTATTTTAACATAGCAGATAGTTGCAATCTGGAAGGCTTTGTCTGGAATGATAGCGAAGACTGATTCAGTGACAACTTACAAAACGGAATTACATGTGTATATAAAAAGGAAGAGTCTGCAAGGTTGGAATCGAAAAGTCAACACAATTGACTTCCTTCTGTCTTCATGAATGTTGTGGAAAGAATGCCACTTTGGGAAAATAAGCAACCCTTGCAGTATTCTTATCTATGGACATTTCTGAAATGCTGACTCAATGGATTTTTGACAAATGCATTTAAAGTGCTATATTTCTAACAGTGAGATTCTATGGAGAAAACAGACGTGGAAACAGAATTACATTTCTGCAGTTGCATATTGAGGACATCGCATTCGAGTTCCTTTCTTGAGTTGCTGACAAAACTCTTCATCAATCTGAACGCCAGGATATGGAGAGGCACCTGGGTAGCGATCAGAAAGAGGAAAAGGTCATTTCACTTGTGTGAGAGATTCACTTATCCTTTTATCCCATTTACTGCCAAACAATCCTCTTACCGAGGTAGCTGAAGGCACTCACCCAATGAGAATATTTCCCACAGTAGAATTCCAAAAGACCAGACATCACTCTGAGTTGTATAAACTTTATCGAAGATGGTCTCTGGTGCCATCCATTTAAGAGGAAGAAGTGCCTAGAAAAGAAAATGTTCTTAATTTCTTCTCTTCCTTCCTTTTCTTTTCCCTTTCTTTAATCCCCCTCCCACCTGCATTCGCCTGTCACCTGAAAGCCTGTGGTCCTCATACACCCTCCCATCCCATCTTCTTATTCGGAAATTTGCCTGATCATTGATCATTGATCATTTAGGCTTCAGGCCTAAAATGGTGACTGTTGCTTTCCATGGATGCTGTGTGACCAGCTGAGTTCCTCCAGTACTTCCATGTATTGTTTAACTTTCTTAATTTACAATTAAATTTTTTAGTTAAATATTTCATTGAGTGACACAAGAATGTATTCTTTCACATCACAAGAGTTAGAAATAGATATGTTGGTCATGGCATATATAGAGAAATGAATAAATAAATGCTATCTGACCTGTTGAGTCCCTCCATCTCCTCACTGTTTGCTCATATTCTACCATCTTCACTCTTAATGTGCCGGTATTTATTCTCTCATTGACCTATGTGATTTAGAAGCTCTTTATTAGAACTTCCAAGATCAATCTCAACACCTGATACTTCTCTTATCTAGGGAGGATACATTGTAAGTTCACAAGCTCCCCTGTACCAAATTTAGAATTGAAAGTACATAAACCATTACAAATGATTTGTTTGTTTTAAATATTCTCCTGGGTTTGACAGTGCTGGTTGCTGTCTTCAGACACAGGAGAGTATAGATCCTGGAGTCGAGAGCAAAAATAAAACAATCTGCGGGAGTAAGTCAGGGGGTTAAAGCAGCATCAGTGGAACAAAAAACAATTGCTTTTTTAAAAATATTTTATTTACAATTTTAAATCATATGACATTAGTTATAATATATCGATACAAACATTATATAATTAAATGAACCCCCAACCTCCCTCATCCAACCCACTAACAGCCTCCCTCCTCCCCTACCCACCTACAAAGAAAGAAAGAAGGAGGTCATCACTAAAAACAGTCATAACTTTTTAGCTGTGGAAACTGAGATTCCCACCGGAGCAGATTGGGAGACTACATTTTAATACAGGTACACATTCCTTTATCCGGAACCCTTGGAGGACAGTGCGTTCTGAATTTCGGAAACCTGATTTAAGCCCACCCAAAGTGTGCTGCTGTGTCCACCCCCACCCCCTTCCAGTCACGCTGCCATCTCCCCCACTCCTTGCCCACTCGACTCATGCTGCCAGTCTTCCCCCCTCGTCCGCCCGACTTGCGCTGCTGGTCTCTTGCCCTCGCCTGCCCGATTCGCGCTGCTAGTCTCTCCCCCTTGCCCGCCCGACTCACACTGCTGGTCTCTCACCCTTGACCGCCTGACTCGTGCTGCCGCTCTCTCGCCCACCTGACTCACACTGTTGGTCTCTCTCCCTCGCCCGCCTGACTCACGCTGTTGTCTCTCTCCCCATTTGCCGGATTTTTGGAGCTTTCTGGATTTTAGATGTCCAGATAAAGGATTATGTACCTGTACCAAGAGTTTTTAAATATGGGCTCCATACTTTTACAAAAAAATGATATTTATCCCTCAAATTATACATTATCTTTTCTAAAGGAATACAGGATTTCATTTCAATATGCCATCTTTGCATTCCTAAAAGTAGATCAAATTTCCATGTAATAGCCAAACATTTTTTAGAAACAGCCAAAGCCAAACGTAAAAATTCGATTTGGTACATAATCAATCACAACCCTAAAGCAATCGATTTTAGAATTATTGCTTACTAAGAAAGAATCAAATAAATTTATCTCTGGGAGATATAAGTTATTACAAAATAAAATGCCTAAATTGAAAACAATTGTTGATGCTTCAGGATTGAATCCTTTATCAAGTTCCAACCTGAAACACCCACAAATCTTTTTCTCCAAATGATGCTACTTCACCTACTAAGTTCCTTTAACAGATTGGGGTTTTTTTCTGCTTATTGTCTTAGTGTGCTCAGCGGGATAAATTGTAGTGAAATACAAGAACTGCAGATACTAGAAATCTTAAGCAAATAAAGAGAAGCTAGAGAAACCCAGCAGGTCAGACAGCATCCACAAGAAATGGGAAATCAATATTTTGGGTGAGGACCATTTCTCTAGACTCAGGTGGGAAGGGAAGATAGTAAGCATATAAAGGAAGTAGGAGAAGGGTTGGGGAAGGGAGGGGCAGTAGGAGGCAATAGGATGGAGCCAGAGAGCAGTAATTCTCAGCACACAATTGGTAATTGAGGAATCATTTACCATGATAGATTTTCCTCCATTTATTTCAGTGGATTTGATTTTCCTCCATTTATTTCAGTGGAATTGAACTCAAGCTGGCTTTATCATGTATCAATGATTCATTTCAACAAGCTCAATCACCATTTTCATTTTGAAATATGTGGCCATTTTTACTGAGTAGTAGCTTAAAGCAATTGCATGTTAATATACTTACATCTCCTTTCCTAACATAATCTGGGTCCTTGTAAACATCTCGTGCCAAACCAAAGTCACATATCTTCACCACATTGTTTTCTGACAAGAGTACATTACGTGCAGCCAGATCTCTATGGATACACTGAAAACAGAAAATTGGGTAAAATATGAAAGTCTGCAGATGCTGTGATTGTAATAAAATCCTCCAGTAATTTTCTTTGTGTTTTTATGAAAATAATTCTACATCTTCCTCTCAAGAGGCAGCATGGAGGATGTCGCATCTTTACAACTGGCAGCACCTTGCGATCTTTTTATGTGGGAATGGGAACATATCCACAGGATCATCGTGGAAGTGACTTTAATTGGAAACTGAAATGCAATTTTGTGCAATTATATACCCGTTTTATTAAATGGTAATAAAACAATCTTGAATCTTGAACCCAAATGACCTGACAATAGGTAGAATGGGATGATTTTGTGCAGTGGGTGATAGTAAATCTGCAGATCACCTTAATTCTTTCTCCATCTGTATTCCTCATTGTTGTGTAGGAAGGGAAAAGTTGGGTGGGCTCAAAGACTAATGGGTCTGAACTCAGGCTGAATACAGAAATAATCTACATTGAAACTCATGTAAGAGGATCACAACAGGAATATCATCCGCAAGTATTCTCAATCACACAACACTGTATAATCAGTCACGTCGGACTTAACACTACTGATGCTAGCAACTGCTTTACTCTTACAAGCACAGTACAACCCAGTCACATTGGACTTAACTCTACCAATACCAGCAATTGTTTATACAGGATTATCACAACCAAGGACTACAATATGCTACCCACCATTCCTTGTCTTACATGGACATGGCTCGAATGCAATCGACAACACTAATGCACAACAGACCCAATGCCTATATAGTGTGCACCTTACCAACAACTCCTCCAGCATTGTCCACAGCAAGGTTTGTTTCAGGGCCGAAGAGCTACTGCACATGGTGGGTTTTTAAAGTGCTGTAAGATGGAGAGACTAGCCCAGGTAATCACTAGGGGATTAAAGGGGCCACTGGTCATGTATGCATTTATAGGTGGCAGAGTCCAACTTCCGACGCAACCTCTGACTAGGTTCCAGATGGAGAGGTCACATGACCCTCCACAATCCACACTGCACACATGAAGTCAAAATAGGCCTGCTCTTCACTCACATCCATTGTCCGAGCCAAGATGTATTCCAGTAGACAGAGTACGTGGTTCAGAAATCATGCTGTTATTCGGAGATTTGAGACCATTGTGACTCAGGGAGAGAATTGCAAAGATTAGAACCAGTTACACTTTGTTACCTTGCGTGAGGCTAGAAATTCCATTCCCCTGGCAGTCTGAAAGCTGTAGGAGATAAGGTCCTCCAATGTCAGACAGTTCTTGTAGATGATCTCTGCCAATGAAGGAAAGCAGTGAGAGTGAGAAGGCAGAGCTTGGCAAAAGGAATTGTCATCAGTATTAAAAGGTACATTTAACAATATAATTTATTACCAATTGCAAATATTATCCTGTATTAGTCTCCATAACAATCAATCTATCCAAAACTACAGCAAGAAACAATTAAATCTAGAATGAAAACAGTTTCATGTATGGGGTTTTGAAATCAAAATTGTTGGATTCACCACCAAAGAGAGCTGTGGAAAATTAGAGAGAAGAATATCATTATTTTACCTTCCTCCTCCTCAACATCACTCAATGATTTGTCTTCAGCAAATCCAGAACTGGTGGAGCTCTCACTACTTGCAATGCTGTCCAGGCGTCGTTTAAACTCACCCTCCATCTCAGCAGGATCCTTCTCCTTGGTCTGTTTTAACCTCATTGCTTTATTCTACAGTAAGGGAACAACAAAAATGTAAGTAATATTTACTGACTTGATCTACATAAAAATATTATGAACAGCAAAATAATATAATACTTCAGAACTCTGATAAACATTATCAGTGTAGGTGCATTCCCAGCAGAAGTGATGAGCTCTAATGAACCTATCTCAATTCCTTGATCATATGAAGAAGCATGAGGGTGGCAGTTGGTGCCAGTAGTGGGGGGAAGGGGGCATGGAGAGGATGTGGGTCATGGATGAGGAAAAATAACAGGACATGTTATTGGAAAATGTAAATGAATTCTGGTCAGATAGGGCTGGTTTGCTGTCCTAAATATCACACAAATGGGGAATACGGATAGCAAATTCAGCATTTGAAATCTACTTTGTATTGTAATAACTAACAGTTAGAAACTTTCCATCATTGATTTGTATGTATTCAAAGACAATTTAAATTCCATAATCTAAAATGACTCAACCACATAGGAAATCTATTAGCAGGCATTTCATTCCACCAAAGACAAAAAGGTTCAAAAGAGGGCATAAAACGAGACCTGTGTGGATACATTTTCCTGTTATATTTTGACCCATTGTTTTCAATGGAGTACTGCCGTTTGTGTTGTTTTAAATCTAAATTAACAGTTTGTGAGATTGGGTTTTAATAAAAAGAATATCTCCATTCAAAGTTTACACATTTTATCCATTTTAATTGTGACATAATGTAATATGAGCTTTGGTTTTTCAATAGATTACATTTATATTCCACTTTTAATTTTGTAAAACCAAGTCAAAGAGACAAGGTTTCGACAAAAAAAAATGTCTTTGAACATGAAATGTTGATACTGTTCTTCTCTCCGAGAATGTTGCTGAGTCGGCTGAGTACTTCCACAATTTTCTCTTTTATTTCAGAGATAGGTTTCAGGTATCATCAGAAAGCAGGAAAAAGAGTTGAAGAGAAGAACTTGTTCAGACCCTTGGACGTGGGGTCTGGGCACCTGACCCAATGATGTTTGTCGTGGATAGACAAGTATGCAAGAAATGTACAGAAAGACATTGAATTGGATGAGAATTTTAAATTCAATGTCCCATTCAAAAGCAAAATCAAATGTCATATATAATTATAAACTAATTAAGCACTTTCATTATTTAGATCATTATTTGATGGATGGCGCATCATCTACCTAAATGTAAGATAGCAGGCAGGCATTTTGGGCATTGCTTTTATTCATCTTCAGGGTTACAAACATAGCCACTGCTTCAGATTTGCTTTACATGCATAAATTCAATCTGCCACAGACATGGTGTGTCAAACAGTATCTCTGTGATTTTATGGCTGGATCACGAGAGAAAACTGGTTATAATCTCACGTGAATTTTTCTGCTGTTTCCCTCCATCACAACAATAATACACTGTAAATGTTATTTATTGGCTGTGAGGCATGAGAAGCCATTCTGAGGCCATTAAAAAAAAGCACAAATGTTTTCATTCAATTAATCTTGTTCAAGGACTTTCATGAATAAATTAATTGATTTTTTATGGGAAACCTCATAGTAATAGACGGTGATATAGATTTACCTTGTAAGGAATGTAGTAATTTCTCTTGCTTCTCAAGTAATTTGACAAGTTGCCATGCTTGCAGTATTCAACAATTACCATCAGTGGACCTGTAGATAGAATAGCAGGATTAATATTATGTATTACCATATAACCATATAACCACTTACAGCACAGAACAGGCCAGTTCGGCCCTACTAGTCCATGCCGTAACAAATCCCCACCCTCCTAGTCCCACTGACCAGCGCCCGGTCCATACCCCTCCAGTCCTCTCCTATCCATGTAACTATCTATTCTTTCCTTAAATGTAACCAATGATCCCACCTCGACCACGTCTGTCGGAAGCTCATTCCACAAATTACAGGAGAATTACAGGACAGAAATGCATAATTACAATGGACAAAACTAATTACTCTATTCTATTGGGAAAATTGGGAAATCCAATATATATGAATCCCTGAAATTCATATATTTTAATGCCAGGAGTATTGTAAAAAAGGTGGATGAGCTGAAGGTGTGGATTGATACTTGGAAGTATGATGTAGTAGCGATTAGTGAGACATGGTTGCAGGAGGGATGTGATTGGCAACTGAATATCCCTGGGTTTCGTTGTTTTAGGTGTGATAGAGTCGGAGGGGCAAGAGGAGGTGGGGTTGCATTGCTTGTCAGGGAAAATATTACAGCGGTGCCTAGGAAGGATAGATTAGAGGGCACATCCACGGAGGCTATTTGGGTGGAACTGAGGAGTAGGAAAGGAGAGGTTACACTTGTAGGGGTGTATTATAGACCACCCGGAGGGGACCGAGACCTAGAGGAGCAAATCTGTAGGGAGATAGTAGATATTTGTGATAAGCACAGGGTTGTAATTATGGGAGATTTTAATTTTCCACATATAGATTGGGAAACACATTCTGTGAAAGGACTGGATGGGTTAGAGTTTGTGAAATGTGTGCAAGATAGTTTTTCACAACAATATGTAGAGGTGCCGACCAGAGAAGGAGCAGTGTTAGATCTACTGTTGGCAAATGGAATGGGTCAAGTGACGGAGGTTAGTGTTGGCGAGCACTTCGGGTCCAGTGATCATAATGCCATCAGCTTCAATGTCATTATGGAAAGAGAGAAATCAGGGCCAAGGATTGAGGTTTTTGATTGGGGAAAATCTAGATTTGAGGAGATGCGAAAGGACTTGCAGGGTGTGCATTGGGACAATTTGTTTTATGGGCAGGATGTAGTAGAGAGATGGAAGTCTTTTAAAGATCAGATTTTGAGAGTGCAAAAGCTTTATGTTCCTGTTAGGTTAAAAGGAGGGGCAAAAGGTTTGAGAGAGCCGTGGTTTTCAAGGAATATTGGAAACTTGGTTCGAAGAAAAAGGGAGGCGTACATTAGATATAAGAAGCATGGAGTTAAGGAGATGTTTGAAAGATACATTGAATGTAAGAGGAATCTTAAGAGAGGAATTAGGAAAGCTAAAAGAAGGTATGAGAAAACTATGGCAAGCAGGGTGAAAACTAATCCAAAAGAGTTCTACAAATATGTTAATGGTAAGAGGAAAGCTAGAGACAAAATTGGTCCCTTAGAAAATCAGAGTGGAAAACTGTGTGTGGAGCCTAGAGAAATGGGGGAGATATTGAACAGTTTCTTTTCTTCGGTATTCACTAAGGAGAAGGATATTGGGAGATGTGGGATAAAAAAAGCAAATTGGGTAAATATGGGGAATATAGAGATTACAAAAGGTGTAGTTTTAAGGCTTTTGAAGAATATAAAGGTGGATAAGTCTCCGGGACCAGACGGGATCTTCCCCAGGACATTGAGAGAAGTGAAGGAGGAAATAGCAGAGGCTCTGGCGGTAATTTTCCAAATGTCATTAGATATGGGGATAGTGCCGGAGGATTGGCGCATTGCGCATGTGGTTCCGTTATTTAAAAAGGGTTCAAGGAGGAAGCCTGGCAACTATCGGCCTGTAAGTTTGACGTCTGTGGTAGGTAAATTAATGGAGAAAATTCTTAGAGATAGTACTTATAAACATCTGGATAGACAGGGTCTGATCAGGAGCACTCAACATGGATTTGTGGGAGGAAGGTCATGTTTGACCAATCTGATTGAATTTTTTGAAGAGGTGACTAGGAATGTGGATGAGGGTAGCGCAGTGGATGTTGTCTATATGGACTTCAGTAAGGCCTTCGATAAGGTACCACATGGAAGGTTAGTTAGGAAGGTGCAGTCTTTAGGTATAAATTTTAAGATAGTCAAATGGATTGAACATTGGCTGAATGGGAGAGGCCAGAGAGTGGTAGTGGATAATTGTCTGTCAGGTTGGAGGCCGGTGACCAGTGGTGTGCCTCAAGGATCTGTATTGGGCCCATTGTTGTTCGTTATATACATTAATGATCTAGATGATGGGGTGGTGAATTGGATTAGTAAATATGCAGACGATACTAAGATAGGTGGAATAGTGGATAATGAAGAAGCTTTTCAAGGATTGCAGAGGGATTTGGGCTGCTTAGAAAAGTGGGCTGAAAAATGGCAGATGGAATTTAATGCTGATAAGTGTGAGGTGCTTCATTTTGGTAAGAAGAATCAGAATAGGACATATGTGGTAAATGGGAGAGCATTGAGGAATACAGAAGAGCAGAAAGATTTAGGAGTAACGGTACATCGTTCCCTGAAGGTAGAAACTCACGTGAATAGGGTGGTGAAGAAGGCTTTTAGTATGCTGGCCTTTATCAATCATTGCATGGAATATAGGAGTTGGGAGGTGATGTTGAGATTGTATAAGACCGTTGGTGCGGCCTAATTTGGAGTTCTGTGTGCAGTTCTGGTCGCCTAATTATAGGAAGGATATAAACAGAGTGGAGAGAGTGCAGAGAAGGTTTACCAGAATGTTGCCTGGGTTTAAGCATCTGGAGTATGGGAAGAGATTGGACAGATTGGGTCTTTATTCTTTGGAGCGTAGAAGGTTGAGAGGGGATTTGATAGAAGTATTTAAGATTATGAAAGGGATAGACAGAATGGATGTGGATAGACTATTTCCGTTAAGAGGAGGAAAGATTAAAACAAGAGGACATGAGTTAAGAATTAAGGGGCAGAGGTTTAGAGGTAACATGAGGGGGAACTTTTTTACTCAGAGAGTGGTAGCTGTGTGGAATCATCTTCCGGGAGAAATAGTGGCGGCGGAGTCAATTGTATTATTTAAGAAAAGGTTGGACAGATATATGGATGAGAAGAAGATGGAGGGTTATGGGCATTGTGCAGGGAGGTGGGACTAGAAAGGGGTGTTTGGTTCGGTGCGGACTAGAAGGGCCTAATGGCCTGTTTCCGTGCTGTAATTGTTATGTTATGTTATAAATGCAATAAAACACAAATACAGCAAAACAAATTTGAGGATTATAAAAGATTATTAAAATAAGCAGCAATTCATCTGAAACCATTATTGATTATTACTGATGGTTCATTTCATTAAAGCTGAAATCACAACTCTTTTTATTTCTCAATGATATTTGATCTGCTGCACAGTTCCTCTATTTTCTGTTTCCTTTAACTTCCAGTAGTAGTTTTTCTAACTTCCAAAATTGTTCATCCTCATAATTTGTGTATGTCCTATGAAGCCAATGTGAGGCTGTAAAAGAGTGTGAAATTCAACAGTGGTTCATTGAGCAGACACTGTTTGCTTATGTATAAAGTAGTCAGTGAAAATTGCTATCACATTTGTGATGGTGTGGATGAATGGGGAGTTCTTACTGATGCAAAAGAGGTTAAGAGGAAACTTCAGGACTTGTGCAGGATAAGCATAAAGAAAGTCATAGAAATAAATCAATGTATTCCATTAGAAAAAATAACATATAATTTAAGAAATAACATCACAATATTCGAACAAATATGGATACTGTACATGAAATACAATAGAGAAATCCTACCATGGACCTCCACTACCTAAAATGACAGAAGGAGAAGACAATGAAATGAACTGGCTCAGTATATAAAAGTAAAAGAGAAAAAATTCTTGTTTATTTTTATTAAGTGACGACATTGTTTTACGGGTTTAATTGAACTTTGACTAAATGGGAAGAGGGAGGGAGGGAAGGGAGGGGGGAAAAAGGGGAGAAAATGACACTATATATTCAAGAGAAAAATGTCTGTATGTATTTTGGTCAGTATGGTTTATAGTGTGAAAAATAAAAAAAAAAGAAAATAAAAATTAAAAAAAAACTCTCAGAACAGAGGAAATCAAGCTTAAAATTATAAATTATAAAGATTCAGCTAAAATATTCAGGGAGAAATTGTCCCAAATGGGAGATAGCACCACAAACAAAAGGCATAGATTCATAATATTTGGCTTAAGATCCAAGGTGGCATGGTTAGCATAGAGGGTGGCACGGTTAGTGCAGAGGGTTAATGTAACGGTCAGCACATGCTGTTATAGCATCAGCAACCAGGGTTTGAATCTAGCACTGACTATAATGAGTCTTACCAGGGAAGTAGTATGCATATTTATTTATGCATAATATGTCAAACACAGTGATGTTATCATGCATATTTATGATGCGTGTTGCTGTTAGACTAGAAAAAAGTATATACCCTTATTTTGATATTGAAAACATCACATTCTCTACTTAAAAAAAAAATGCAATGTTGTGGGGAAAGGTTGTGGTGGTGGGACTAAATGGTAAAATTTCCAGACCAAAAGTTAAACAGAAAAGTCTTCAGACTCAGTGAGTTAATGATTCCACAATTATGTATTTAAAACAACATTTGTAACCTTTGATGTGAATTTGGATAGCCTTGCTACACAGATCAGATACTCTCAGGAAACCAAATGCTGATAAGCTCAAGTAACTTGATTTGAGGTCAACAAACTGCAGCAAAAGAGTTCTAATGTGGTGATGGAGCATTTGGTACAAAAATCTCCCAGCATCTGTTATATGGCTGATTGGAAATCCAGAAGGTGCAGCATCCGGCTCACACATTGCTGCTCTGAATTTTCATTATCTGTAGACTCACTAACCCTGATTCTCACAATGATCCAGGGATAGCAGTTATTGACTGATTCTTTATTTTTATGTGTATTTCTGGGATTGTGGGCCGGGTGTGCAATCGAAGCAAGAGTCAAGGTCAAAAACAACAGGGTCCAAAATTCATTTTTCAAACTGAAGCTCCTGCACTCCCTATAAACTCTCTGGAGCTCAGTTTCTCACTCCCTTAAGACTCACTGGAAAACATATTATATCACTGTTTAATGTGTAAAATATGTAAAAGTATTTTGGGGTAATGAGTGATATCCAATAGTCCAGAAAAATAGAAAGTCCAGCACCACCAAAATCCCAAATGTGCTGAATTAAAGGCCTCCAAATACTTACAGTAACTATTTCAGAGCAGGTAGAATTAAAACAAATTATAAACTTGTTGAAATTTCAATACAGCTACAGCCTTCCCGTTTTTAAAATCCATTTTCCATTTGTTGATAGTCAAAGTAGAGACATTTAATTTTGAGTTATTTTCAGTATCATTTCCTAACAGGAAAACATTCCTTCACTACGTCAGGTGGATGTGATATAGATTTTGTTTAGATAGATAGGAATACTATTAATGATTTGTTTTATTAGCTTTTCATCATGAAATGCAGTAAAACAGTTGCTGTGCCAAAAGTCTTTGGTTGCACTGACTCACCTCCCAGTTTCGTGCAGGCTCCCAACAGATTGACCACATTGAGGTGATGACCAATATGAATAAGCATCTTCAGCTCAGACATCAATGCTCTGTGCTCACTGGATGTTGCACCTTCTGTAAAGAGCAATCAGAAAACAATGATTATGGATCTCTCTGTTGCATACAAGGCCATAAACAAGGATTGTTTGTAGAAATATATGAATACAAAATCTTTAATATTTACAAAGATATAGAGTGTTAATTTGTGTGGCAATATATTTTGCTCCTGGTTTTGAGTTTATGAAATAAAATAAATGTCATTTTAAATTTTATTAAGAAGATTCATTTCATATCTTTGAAGCAGATGTCTGTGTCTAGTTAAATGTGTTGACACACTAAAGATATAAGTAACAGATTTTGACTTCATACGAGCATTATCATTGAAAATTTAAAAAGTCAATGAACAAGAATATGACATATTTTTCAATCTCCCATTATTTGATATGTTGCTATAACAACCTCATGGTCATAAACCATAAATTTGATATTGGCACACTGTGATATTCTCCTATTTTTCAGTTCATTTTATTTGAGTGGGACTGTCCCTTTAAGAGAACAGATTTATCAAACTGCCTACAGGCTATGAAGTGACTGTGAAACTAGCAGCAAGCTTTGAATTGAATGTTCCTTTTATTGGATACATTTGCACAGTCAACACAGATGTCCTGGAGAAGTCAGTTGCATAGAACATGTGACCAGATTCTTAAAAAGACAGTGCATCGTTTGTTCAGGAGGCCATATTAAGGAAGCAGCGCAAGAGCAATGAGCTCTTCAATCTCCTCCGTGGGAATGAGAAACTCATTTAGTATAGAGAAATGAAAGACAACTTAACTGACCCATGAAAAGGGTTTTAAAGCTACAGAAGAAATATTGCACTCTACTTCGACTGACTCACCCAAAGGGTTCTCTTATTGGTACAAAAAATACTGCACTCTACAAACTGATGCATGAAAATGATTCTAACTGCAGAAGAAGGCACTCACTTCAAAACGACAATTCTCTGAAGCACCTCAACAAAGGTGTGAGTAATCAACATTCTGTCACCCCAGGCCTCTGTCACCCACTTAAGGAGCTGCTAATTTAATCCTAAAACCTGTGTGTCTCACCATTCTAAGGCCTGTGTGTCTGCGTGTTACATCATTTTCAAACCCACGTGTCATCACCGAATTTCTGAAACGGAACTTTAAACTGCCTTCCTGGTGTACTGACAATAACCACAAAAGCAGTGCGAGTATAAGACAGCTTTAATAAACTAAAATGCACACTAAGAGGTCTTGTCTCTCTGCAAGACAAACCTGGAAGGCTAGACTATAGCTCCGGACTGCTTTATATACAAGGTCACCAGGTTGACCCCTGGTGACCTAGTGGTGTAATTACATATCACCACACCTAGAAATGAGCCTTGAGCTGTTGTGGCTTGGGGCACACTCACCAAATACTTGTGCATAATTAGAGTATAAGTTAGATAATTGTATATAAATGTAGTTAAGTTTAGATAAGTTAGTTAAATTAGATTAGATGTTACATGATTGTTGATTAATAATTTAAAATATTATTTTAAATATTACATCATCTGGGCTAATTTTTATCGCTGCTGTCATGTACAAAACAACACCAAAATTATTACGTTAAAAAATAAAATTGCAAATTCAAAATATTTAAAAAAACCAGAAAATGCCAGGAATACTCAACAGAAAGTGAAGCAGTTAAGAGTTACCTTTTTAAAACCTAACCAGTTCCTCATCATGAACACATTGTTCAGCCTGTTACACTTTGACCTCACATTGAAGAATTTCTCTTTCAATTCATTTATTTTCTCAAAATCAAATGTACAGCAATGCCACTTGAATGGGTCCATTCTACATCTCATTTTTATGGATGAGTTTTTCAGTTATACTCATGCCCACTCTCTAATTCATTCTTCCTTGCATCACAAACTGCATCTCCAACTTTCCTCTATTCTTTCTGGCATCTCTCCATATCCATATCTGGGGATAGGCTAGCCACAAACAATCAATACATCCCCAAAGACTCCCATAACTATCTTGACTATAGCTCCTCTCACCCAAACTTCATTGAGTGAGTGGTCATTTTCAGAGTGGACTGAGTCAGTGTTTAATGTGAACAAGTAAGAGGTGAAGGATAGTAGGAGTTGAAGTAAGAAAGGGCCACCCTATTCAAGGATCAAAAAGGATTCAACAGGTAGGGACAGGTAACGGCTGGTTTTAGATATTTTTTCCCTCTAGTCATAAACAGTGGGAATATCAGTCAAGGCAGGGGAATGCTCCTCTTGCAGAATATGAGTCATCAGGGAAACCAGCAGTATGCTTGATGTCTGCATCTGCGAGAAGTGCATCCAGCCACAGCTCCTGACAAGCCAAGTTAAGGAATTGGAGATGGAGTTGGATGAACTCTGGATCATTTGTGAGGTGTAGGGGGTGATAGGCAGGAGGTATAGGGACCCTATCACACCTAGGAGGCAGGAGGGGTGTAGATGGGTGACAATCAGGAGAGAAAGGGAACAGGCAGGCAGTGCAGAGCACCCCTGTGGCTGTTGCCCTCAATAACATATACAATTTTGGATTCTGTTGGGGGTGATGAACAACCAGGCACAAGCCATGGCAATCAGGTCTCTGGCACAGAGTCTGGTCCTGTGGCTAAGCAGGGAAGGGAGGAGAAGAGGTAAGCTGTAATAACAGGGGATTCCATAGATAGCAGGACATATAAGTGGTTCAGGGAAGAGATCGAGTATCCAGATAGTATCTTGCTTCCCTAGTGCCAGGGTTCGAGATATCTCAGATCGAGTTCACGGCATTCTCAGGAGGGAGAATGAGCAGTCAGATGTTGTGCAATGACATGGGTAGGAAGGGTGAGGAGGTCCTGTAAGGAGCTCAAGGAGTTAGGCAGTCAGTTGAAGGACAGGACCTCCAGGGCTGAGATCTCAGAAATGCTACTCATGCCACGTGCTAGTGAGATTAGAAATAGGAGGATAATGCAGCTCAACATGTGGTTAAAGACATGGTGCAGGAGGGAGGGCTTCAGGTTTCTGGATCATTGGGCTCTCTTCCAGGCAAGGTGGGGCCTGTTCTGATGGGATAGTTTGCATCTGAACTGGAGGGTGACTAACATCTTTGTGGGAAAGTTTGCTAGAGCTGCTCTGGTAGATTTAAACTAGATTTGCAGGGGGTTGGTAACCAGAGTGCCTGAGCAGGTAGAGGAATGGAGGAGGGAAAAGATGACATGAAAATTGCATGGTGAAAATGTTCTTAGGTGGATCTATTTCAATACATTGGCATGTGGAATTATGACATTGTGGCCATAAGTGAAACTTGGTTGCAGGAGGGGCAGGACTGGCAGCTCAATGTTCCTAGCTTCCGTTGCTTTATACGTGACAGAACGGGGATGAAAGGGGGAGAAGTGGCATTGCTTGTCAGGCTAACTATCACAGCTGTGCTCAGGCAGAACAGACCAGAGGGCTAGTCTATTGATGCTGCATTGGTGGAGGTGAGGAACAGGAAAAGAATGACCTTACTCATGGAGTTGTATTATAGACCACCCAAAGACAATGAGAATTGAAGGATAAAATCTGTAGAGAGATAGCAGACAGCTGTAGAAAATAAAAGTTTCTGATAGTAGGAGATTTTAACTTTCAACATATTGACTGGGACTCCCATACAGTAAAAGGACTGGATGGCATGGACTTCGTCAAATTTGTTCAGGAACATTTTAGAAATTAATACATAGAGTTAGCAACTAGAGAAATTGCAAACTGGATCTCCTATTAGGGAATGAGACAAGACAGGTGACAGAATTATATGTAGGGGGACATTTTGTGTCCAGTGATCATAATGACATTAGTTTCAAGTTAATTATGGAGAAGGACAGGTCTAGGTCTCAGGTTGAGATTCTAAATTGGAAAAAGGCTAATTTTGAGGAAATGAGAAAGGATCTAGTATGCATGGATTGGGATAAGTTGTTTTTGGGCAAGGATGTGGGAGGGAAGTGGAAGACCTTCAAAGGTGTCATTTTGAGAGTACAGAGTTTATATGTGCCTGTCAGGATTAAAGGCAAAGTTAGCAGGTAGAGGGGATCTGGTTCAAAAGAAGAAAGACGTGTATAATAGGTATAGGCAACATGGAGCAAATGAAATGCTTAAGGACTATAAAAATGAAAGAAAAACTTCAAGAAAGAAAGAGATCAGTAAGGCTAAAAGAAGACATGAATTTGTTTTGGCAGTTAATTTGCAGGAAAATCAATAGGGTTTCCATAGAGTAAAAGGATAATATGGGATAAAAATGGTCCCCTTGAAGATCTGAGTGGTCAGCTTTGTATGGTGCAAAAAGAGATGGAGGAGATCTTAAATGTTTTTGTTTTCATCAGATTTAACTCAGGAAACAGACATAGAGTCGTGGGAAGTAAGGAAAACAAGCAGTGAGATCATGGAACAAATACAGATTAAAGAGAAGGAAGCGCTTACTGTCTTAAAGCAAATAAAAGATCGATAAATCCCCAGGACATCACAAGATATTCCCTCGGTCCTTGAGGGAGGCTCATGTAGAAATTACAGGAGATCCATTAGAAATATTTAAAATGTTGTGCCGGAGAATTGGTGGGTAACTCACATTGTTTAAAAAAGGCTCCAAAATTAACCCTGGAAATTATAGACTAGTAGCCTAATGAAAGTAGCAGGTAAATTATTGGAAGATGTTCTAAGAAATCTGACATAATTATTTGGATAGCCAGAAACTAATTAGGGATAGTCAACGTGGCTTTGTGGATGGTAGGTCGTGTTTAAGCAATCTTGTTGAGTTTACAGAGGAGGTTACCAGGAAGGTCGACGAAGGAAAGGTTGTGGATGTTGTTTACATGGACTTTAGTACGGAATTTGACAAGGACCCTCATGAGAGGTTAGTCAGAAAGGTTCATATGATAGGTATTCATGCTGAAGTAGTGAACTGGATTTGACAATGACTGGTCAGGAGAAGCCAGAAAATAGTGATGCATGATTGCTTCTCAGACTGGAGGTCTGTGACTAGTGGTGTGTCTCAGGGATCAGTCCATTGTTTTTTGTCATTTATATAAATGATCTGGATGATAATGTGGTAAATTGGTAAATTGGATCAGCAAGTTTGCAGATGACACTAAGATTGAAGGTGTTGTGGAGACGAAAGAAGGTTTTCAAAGCTTGCAGAAGGATCTGAACCAGTTGGAAAAATGGCAGATGAAGTTCAATGCAGACAAGTGTGAGGTGTTGCATTTTGGAAGCACAAACCAAGAAAGGACGTAAATGGTAGGTCACTGAGGAGTCTGGTAGACTAGAGGGTTCTGGGAATACGGATACGTAATTCCCTGAAAGTGGTGTCACAGGTGGATCGGGTTGTAAAGAGAGCTTTTGGCATATTGGTCTTCATAAATAAAAGTATTGAGTACAGGAGATGGGATGTTATGGTAAAATTGTATAAAATAATGGTGATGCCAAATTTGAGTATTTGGTCACCTAACTACAGTGAAGATATCAATAAGATGGAAAGAGTGCAGACAAGGTTTACGAGGATGTTGCTCAGACTTCAGGGACTGAGTTACAGGGACAGGTTAAACAGGTTTGGACTTTATTCCCTGGAATGTAGAGAGGTTTGATAGAGGTATTTAAAATTATGAGAGGGACAGACAGAGTAAATGTAGATAGGCTTTTTCCACTGAGGGTAGGTGAGATACAAACAAGAGGACATGGGTTAAGAGTGAAAGGGGAAAAGTTTAGTGAGAATATGAGAGGGAACTTTTTCACACAGGAGTGGTGGGAGTGTGGAATGTACTGTCAGCTGAGGTGGTGAATGCGGGCTAACTTTTAACATTTAAGAAGAATTGGACAGATACATGGATGGAAAAGGTATGGAGGCCTATGGACTGGGTGCAGGTCAGTGGGACTAGGCAAAAAAAAAAATGGTTTGGTGCAGACTAGACGGGCCTGTTTCTGTGCTATATATTCTATGATTCTCTGGTATTCTCCTAGTTCCTCTATCTCTGTCGTGTTTGCTCCATTTTACACAGATGTCTCTGAAATATATTCATTCTTTCCGAATCATTGATGGACAGAGCCTTAGATCGCACTGCATTTATTTCCTCAAGCTTTGGCCGCACCACTCTCCTCCACAAGTGTAGAGATCCCTTGGTCCTTAGCTTCTACTCCAGCAACCTTGGCATTCATCAGATCAACCGTTGCAAATTCCACCAACATGATTTCACCACTAGACACATACTTGCCTAACCCTTTCAGCATTATCCCTCATGAGTCCCTAGTCAATCTTCCATTCCCACCACTCCTGGCTTTGAGGCACTTTTCCTTGCAACTACAAGTATATCTAGAATAAGTGCCTTAGTAATTCTTAGTTGTCATATTAGGGCAGGCCACATTATTTGTTTGTCTAAAACCAGGCTTCCAAAACCATTACTCTGTTCTCAGCTCCATATGGGAGGAATTTGCCTTGTAGACAAAGGAAAAAGTTCCTGGATGTCCTTAATTCTTCGCTGGAGAAGTGCAATATTTCCACTGAATCCAGGGAGCCTCTGGCCCATGATGCTCAGTGAAGAAGAAACATTAGAACATGCTTCTGTGGCATAGTCAAACCTTGATTAAGTGGCTAAAAGAAAGCTCACCTATCCACTTGAACACCCTGAGGGGCAATTTAGCCCTCTCACATTGGCTACCTCAGCACCCATAAAATGGGAGTGGAAGCACATCCTCCATCCACAAGGGACTCCCTTAGAAGAAGAATTTAACAACAGCTGCTAAGAGATAAAAGTTATGTTTTATATCGAGAACACTGTGTACTTTTGGGTGATGTGGTGCAATAATAGATCAGATCCATGTTGATTTTTGCAATAATGTAACAGCATTGTTTGAATGAAATCCCAGAACAAATATTAACCTTAAAATAATAGCTTCCAAATATTTATGTATATTCCAGTGAACATTCACAATTTGTTCTCCATTGGAAAATCTCTAAAGCTCCATTACAAAGCCACTCTGTAGAAATGGGAGCTAGAAGAGCAGCAAAGACCTGAACGTAAAAGAAACATTGCCAAGGGAACCACTGAGAAGAGGAAAACATAAAGCATATTCCGCCCAACTTACTGGGCCTGAATGTGGTCAACAATCAACAGCCTACATCCACTAGTGCTGTCCAAAATTACACTGACAGCCCTCAAGAGCCAAATATTGTAAGGAAAAGCTGGTTCAATCCGTCACAATGGCCTTATGAAGTAAAAGGAACTTCCATGACAAAATGTGTTCATAAGGAGAGCCAATGCAATTCCTCCACATAAACAAGAATAAAAATATTCATCGCTGGATCATTCAAGACACTAATTTAGCCAGAAATATTAAATTTCAAACATCAAAAACTAGTCATACACTTAAAAAAACATTAAAAACTGAAAAATATTAAAGCAGTTAAAACATTTTAATTAATTTTAATCAAATTAGTATATCTAATTCACAAATATTGACTATAATTTTTTGCAACTGACTCCTTCCAATGAAAAGAATAGACAAGCACTCCCAGATACAGGATGTTCGTGTTCATTTCCCCTGCAAGTGGTGAACAATCTTCGAAACCTTATGATCAAAAGTTAATCTTTAAGAGGGCTCTGCTGCTGGAATGCAGCCCTCAAAATAGTTGCAAGTCACAATTTATAACATCAGAACCTCGATGTGTACACACATGCCGGCAATTACTGGGAAAATAGCAGCAATTTGCCGACAATTTCCCATAAAATTAAAGTCAGTACTGTTTGCTGCTTTAATTTTCACCACCTCCTTAATGTTTTGAACTACATTTTATGAATTCTCACGTTCAGTGATGAACTTTAGGGTCATGGAATATACAATTCAGATGCAAGGTACCAAAAGGCATGTTAATGGGTTAAAAAAAATCCTAATTTCTCCACTGATGTTGCATGAAGGATTTTCCTTAATTCAGAAATAATTTGCTTTAATACGTCAATTTAATATTAATCAAAACAGCCATAAGAGAACAAAATAGCCTTAAAAATGTACAACTTGGAAAGAAATGTTTCCAATTTTAATTTTACCTTTCAACATTTTGACAGCAACAATTTTGCATGTAGAGTATTTCTCGATATTAAAGGCAGCTGCTTCAACCACTTTACCAAAAGCTCCATGACCCAATGGTTTTCCTAATAAAAGAATGAAAATTATATGAAACAATTAATTAGGTTCTTGAATGTTCCTGGTCAACACTATTTTTTTCCAGACAATGATGTCCAGCATTAAGAAAGGATTTATTGTTTTTGTAATGGGAGTTGCCATTGACTGAAGAATGATATCATTTTAACATCACTTCAGCAGTAAATAATACATCTGACCAAATTAATATGACTGCATTGTGATTTCTGTCCTCAAAGTTTGGTGCAAAATGTATGATTTTATTCCAATCATGTATTTTGAAGCTTTCTTAATTATCAATTGGAACACCTTAAACTTTGCCCCCATATCCATACTAGCAGCAGGTGCTGTATGTGTTCATGGTCAATTCAGGAATTTGTGCGCAAATTTGATGTCAGAAGGAAATACTATAGCACCAGGGTTCGAATCCCATCCCATCTATAAGGGGCTTCAGTTTCCTCCCACCCTTCAAAACGTACCGGGGTAATTGGACACCATAGGCTCGTGGACTGAAAGGGCCTGTTACCTTGCTCTATGTCTAAATTTTAAAAAGATATCATTATCTTTAAATTTAGAAATGAAAATGACAGCCACATGGGAATGGGAGGATCTCACCTAATTTAAGTCGGTCCCGAGGAAACTCCCACTTGCTTGCATCATATGACAGCTGCTTGTATTGTTTATCCATGGATACTTCGTCGGGGTCCATGATGATTGACAAGTAACCTGTTTTCAGTTCCAAATCACTGGGCTGGAAAAGAACCACAAGTCGAAGTTACTTAACAGTTCTTTCTGTGCTGACAGAAAGAGCGTGTTCATTTTAGAGTTTTTAGAGAAACAACACAGAACAGTCAATGATCCAGAATTAAATGTTGCCAGACAAACAAAAGCACACAGCACAGAGCTCAAGTGAACTTGCTCGTCTCGCATGCATTTACTTGAGATTTGATTGTAATCCATTTTGTCAGGTCTGAGCATGCAGGAAAGGCTGCAAGGCTCTTTCTTTCCCTGAACAGCAATTCTAATTAACACGTTAGTCTTTACTTTGTTAAATCATGCAACAGCATTATGGGAAAAAGAAAAATATGTGCACGTTGTTTTAAACACAAAGAAAATACCAACATGAAAGCAGCAGTCTGTTTTCATTTGTCAGATAGTATAAGTTTTCTCAGGACAATGATGGGATTGTTTTATTACCCGCTTTATTTTTCGAATGACGATTATTAGAAGGAGCCAGAAGAACATGGCAATCACTCCAGTGCCAATCAAGATAATCATCTCAACATTGGTCTTTTCATCAACTCCTAGTAGAAATGAAAAATTCTCCAGTTTTATGTTGGTGCAGTGATCACAGAAATAGATAACAATACACAGAAGAATCTTACACTTGGGAAGTAGGTGAAGCAAAATGGGATTGTATGGGCCAGGAGTCCAAGTGAAAAAAATAATTTTATCTAATGATATATTATTATTATTTATTATGAAATTACAACCACTTCTTATAATACAAAAAACATTATATATTTATTATATGAAATATTTTATCGATTCATCAATGAATTGATTTAAAATACATCATGTCCCCTGCAAGGAGTCCATGCCCCTTCTCTCAATTTCTCCGACTCTTCCGCATCTGTTCCAAAGATGAGGTCTTTCAGTCTAGATCTTCCAAAACGTCTGCCTTCTTCCACGAACGTGGCTTCCCCTCCACCACTATCAATCTGCCTTCACCTGTATCTCCTCCATATCCTGCATATCTGCCCTGGCCCTCTTCTGCCCCCAGACGCAACAAGCATAGAATCCTCCTCATCCTCACCTACCGCTCCACCAGCCTCTGCATCCAACACATTATTCCCCCTGCATTTCCAGCACTTACTACAGAATCCCAACACCATTTTTCCTTCTGTTCCCCTCTCAGCCATCTGCAGGGACGGCTACTTCCCTGATTCCCTTGTCTACTTATCCCTCCCCACCTATCGCATCCCTGGCACCTTCCTTTGTGCCCACAGGAGGTGCATCACTTGCGCTCACACCTCCTCCATCACCATGGTCCAGGACCCCCACAGATCTTTCAACTGAAGCAACACTTCGTCTTCATCCAGACGACTTACTTACTCCATCTGGTGCACCCTTTGAGGCCTTCTCTACAATGGAGAGATCAGTCACGGACTGGGAGATTGCTTCCCTCAGCACCTCCTCTCTGTTCACAACCCCAGAGACCTCCCAGTGGTCAACCATTTCAATTTCAAGCCACACTCCCACACTCATATGTCTGTCCATGGCCTTGTCTATTATCCCACCCACAATTGGAGGAACAACACCTTATTTTCTTTCTGGGCACTCTGCAGCCAGATGGCATGAACATTGCTGCTTTCCCCCATCCCCTTTCCTGTCTTTCCAGTTTTTCCACCCACCCAGCCATCCCTCCCCCTCCCCCTTCATTGCTATTGTCTCCTCACTCCTTTCTCCACCTATCATTTCCTGCCTTTGTCACCCCCGTTTCCCCCCTCCCCCCAGCTCTTTTGTTTGGATGCTTTCTGGCATTTTCTTATACCTTGAAGAAGGGTTCAAGCCCGAAACGTCAGTTATGTATCTTTACATTTGCGTTCATATCAAGAGGATTCGAGTTCAGGAGCAGAGAGGTATTTATGCAGTTGTATAGGGCCTTGGTGAGACCTCACCTGGAGTATTGTGTTCAGTTTCCTTATCTGAGGAAGGACATCATTGCCATGGAGAGAGTGCAGGAAAGGTTTACCAGATTGATACCAGGGATGACGGGACTTGCATATGAAGAAAGGCTAGAACGACTGGGTTTGTACTCGCTGGAGTTTAGACAATTAAGAGGAGATTTAATAGAAATGTTCAAAATTCTTAAGGGATTTGACAGGCTAGATGCAGGAAGATTGTTCCCAATGTTGAGCAAGTCTAGAACCAGGGGTCACAGTTTAAGGATAAAGGGGAAGTCCTTTAGGACTGAGATGAGGAAGAATTTTTTCACTCAGAGGGTGGTGAATTTATGGAATTCTCTGCCACAGGAAGTGATTGAGGCCGGTTCCATAGCTATATTGAGAGAGTTAGATTTAGTACTTGTGACTAGGGGGATTAGGGAGCATGGAGAGAGAGATGGAACAGGGTACTGAGTGAATGATCAGCCATGATCAAATTAAATGGCAGTGTAGGCTTGAAGGGCCAAATGCCTACTCCTACACCTATTTTCTATGTTTTCTATAAAGGACATTGTTTGACCTGCTAAGCTTCTACAGAATTTTGTGATTTACTATAAAATACATTTAATGTTGTTACAAATTAACAATGATTACATTTTAATTATAATGACAGATAGGTTTGCAATCTGATAACATGGCGCAACTGCTGCATTCAACATAAAGTACATGTTGCATGAAAGATTATACATATATTAACAGTGTGGTGCTAATATACCACACTGGGAGATTGTTTCCTTTGTCCACTTCTAACCTTCTACAGCGATTGCTGCAAATGTCTCTGCACAGCCCTGCACATTACAAGCCTCACACTTGTAAGTCCCTTCATCTTCCTTCTTCAACCTCTGGATGGTCAAGGTACTGTTCTGCTCGCCAATAATAATGCCTGGTAAAGCAAGTGACATGGTGTTCAGTGAATAACAACTCACAATGTCACAATAAAGGCTTTACACAAAATTGAAAGGAAATGTGGTGAATAATAAGGCACAATAAGACAACAAATATGGTCACATTCCCCAGTGTTAATTTTTTTAAAAAACTTATACTTTTTGTACATTATTTCATAAATGCTACAAGTGTATATTGAAGCTGTATGAATTGTGACCAGATACTTGGAATTTGTGAAAATCAAGAAAACCACAGATGCAGGACCACAGACAAAAAATAGAAAAACGTTTTTTTAAATTTAAATTTAGACATATTGCACAGTAACAGGCCATTTTGGCTCACGAGCCTGTGCCAGCCAAAATGCTGGAAGCACACTGCAAGTCGAGGATTTTTCCTGATACGTCAATGGTAGCATTGATGCTGCTTCTTGCATTGATATAGAACATGAACACATTACTTTTGCTGCCATTTTCTTTGCTCTCACCCTCACATGGTCCCTCTTTGGCTTTTTCCTTCCCTGTCCATTTCCCAAGCCTGAAAACACCCACAGTTTTTTCAACAATACATTCTTCTGCTCGTCCTCGTCTTAGCATATGGAAGGTTTAGAGAGATATGGAACTACCTCAGTTAGAAAACCTGGTCAGCATGAACATGTTGGGCTGAAGGACCTGTTTCTAGTTTTGTATATTGCCTTGAGGACTCCATTCCATTCTCTCAGTTCTTTGGTATCTGTTATATCTGTTCTTCCACGTGAAGCAGTGATACACTTGTCCTTTCAACCTAATGTACAGCAGTTAGTGCTCACAATTCTACCTCCTCTACATTTTGGAAAGCAAGCATGGATTGAAAGATTGCATCTTTCAGGGCACCTGCATTCACTCTGAATGATGATGCTGTTCTTCCAATTGTTTGTCACCATACTTCTCTACCCTATTCTGAGCCCTATTATAACATTATAATACTGCCCAATGCAAATTAAAAGAACAGCATGTTATTTGTGCAAGTTGCACCCTTTTAGACACCATAGCAAATTCATCAATCTCAGATATTTTGCATTATCTGCTTATATCAAAACTGGCCATTCTCTGCAGCATTAATGGACCTGCTAGGAAATTCCCACAGCTCTGCCATTCACAATTTTTACATGGACATTCATTTGCATGCTTTCCTTCAAGCTGTTCTCATTAACTATCAACCACATGATGTCACCCAAGGAACCCTGGCTTTATGCTCACAGAAATTTTCCCTTTGTCATCCCTCTCTGATCATCCCTGAACTTAAAATTAATTGGATTTCTCACTTTCCTCGTTTAAAAAGTGTGTTTTTTTTTTGTCCTGAAACAATCACCCTGCTTCTCTTTCTGCAAATGCTGAATGTTTCCAGCATTTTATTTTTTCACCTGTTCTCAGATTCAATCACAGTCTATTAATTTTTAAATGTTTCTCCACATAAATTTACATTCCAGCCATCTTTTCATAAGGTAATGCACCTCCGTAGACGTCTTCCACTGTCAGATGGTAAGCCAAGTGACTTGGTTGCACGTGAAGAGCCAAGTACAGCCATAAGCAACTAAGCCAAGGTAGCTCAGCAGGTCAGGCAACATCTACAGAAAAGTAAAGCATGAAAGTCCATGGAAAGAAGTAGTCAGTCAACATTTTGGGTCAGGATCCTTGTTGGAGACTCATCTGAGATTTTAACTGAGTCTCGACAAAGGGCCCAGACCCAAAATGCTTTCTAACAATTTCTCCCTATAGATGTTGCCTGATCTGTTGAGTTCTCATTGTTTGCTCAAGGTTCTATCATCTGCAGTTTTTATGTTTCCCTTCGGCCAAGTATTATTCCTGGCCAATGCTATATGCATTTCAACAATCAGTAATCAAAAGCAAAAAGTGATTTTTTTCCCCCCTGTTAGGTGGAAGGTGAATTCATTGCATTACTTCGTCAGAGGTGTCACCTTGAGAAAATGATCACAAAAATAATGGTAGTAATTTTGACTTTAACTACAACATTACAAAGAAGAATCATATTGAATAACCATTAACATCCTACCTGATGCCTCCAGGATTTTCTTCTTGTTCTTATACCATACAATGTGTGGTCTTGGCACCCCAATTACATCACATTTCATCTCAATAGAAGAGCTCATGTTCACAGTTTGGTTAGTAAGATTTTGAATCACCAGCGGAGCCTTCTGAGCTGCAGTCAAGGCCAGAACAAATATGAGTCAACCAAAGATATGATATCATAACTCCAATTGCATTTTGAACCGAATAAAGTGTGGTGAAACCACTATTGTACATATTCATTATATGTAAATTACAAGACCTTTCCTAGTTGACCCTGCTCTCACTGGCCAGCTCACGACTCCTTCTCCTTTCTTCCCCATAAAGGCTTTCATGCCACTAGCCTGGCCCCAGTTCGAGTCCGGGTCAGTGTAAGAAACCAACACAGAGATGCTTTCCATCTCTTGCATATAAAAACCTTCAATGTCAGCAACTTCAGTCTTTATGTGATTGATCATACATCATAAAGCTAAACTGATACTTCCTGACTGAAACTCGTATCTGAACAAGGCCACAATTATTATCACATTCTCAGATGTTAATAGTGGATGCCCAAAATGAAAAGTTTATGTCAAGATTAGGGTTAGGAGAGAGACAAAAAATCTTCTGATACAATACTTCTCTCACCTTCAATAGTGAGAGTCTTTATCACACAGTGCTTTGCACCTGTATTTTTATTCTGGGCTTCACAAAGATAAATGCCTTGATCTTGAAGAGATGCATCAATGAAGCTCATTTCGATGGTGATATTCTCAGTCTTGTGGCCAGATATCTTTGAGGCCACCTCCTGCTCACCATGTTTGAGATGCTCACAAGAGAAGATGGCTAGACTGCTGCGGTAGCTTTGAAATGTTGATGGATGAAGCTTATACCACTTTAAGTTCTCGTATGTAAATCGGTCAGCTCTGCACTGAAGAATGACATCGTCCTTTTCGACAGGGTGATCAGAAGGGAGCAACTTCACTTCAAGGCCCTCTGTAAAAAAAAGTACCAAAACAATTGCTTTTGTTCTTTTTATTTGTTATGCAAAAAAAAGCCCTAAAATATTGCGCAATCTCTTTCAAAGATCTGTAGTTTTAGACGAATACATAAACTGATAAGTATGTGAATAAGATTTTTTTTCTTTTGAACTGCACATTATTTAATGCTGAAAGACAGAAGGCAGAATTCTGATGTATTCTAAAGTTTTAATTTTACATTTATCTTCCTTTGTTTGAATATGATCATTTTATTTTAAAATGAAGTGCATGAAATTAAATAGCTGCAATTTAAATTGGTTAATACAGGTGACTAACCTTTTATCTGGAATCGCTGGGACTGGACACATGCCATTATTCAGAATCTCCAGATTTCAGAATCATATCGATTTCAGTCCCTTAAGACTGCCCGTCCAAGCCATGCTGCCATCTCTCTCCAACCCCCCTTGCCCACCTGAGTCACGCAGCTGTCTCTTACCCCCCACGCCCACCCAAATAGCGCTGCCACCTCTCCCCCTCGCCCGCCCAAGTCATGATGCCATCTCTCCTCCTCCGCCTCATCCGCCTGCCCAAATCATGCTACCATCCTTGCTTCTCCCCTACCCCCCACTGCTGTACCAGCACCAGGCAAATGGTACCCTTCTCGCTTCCTCCCTGTGCTGGCGCTGGTACAGCGGTTTCAGATGTGTGGGGGATTATGGGTAGCAACAACAGCCATTGAGACACCACTGTGAAGTTGACTGAAAGTGCTACAATACTGGAGGTGCTTATAAAGTAGTGGAACAACATGGGACACTTCAAAGCGAGTTGAACGAGGGTCATGCTCGATGGGTAGGGTACTTATAAAGTAACGGTACCTCTAATTTGCGAAGCTGAACATGACAAGATACACGGGAGTTGAGCAAGGGTCGCATTGGGTCATGTTTGGTGCCAAACTCCCTTTGATGAGCAGCTGTCATCTACCAAAAATTGTGTAAATTTTTGGAGGTTGTCTGTTTTCAGAATCCCAGATAAAAGGTTAGGCTCCGGTATTCCAAAACTATTTGTGGGTAAATATTATGGTTAGTAACATGATTAATATGTAGAACTCCAGCAAATGGAGGAAATTAATATACAATATCTGGTGCTGGAGTTGGAGTTTAAGAAGTAATGGATCTTTCCTGCCTTTACTTAAATTAATATTCAGTTAGCTTTAATTTAAAAAATCAAAAGGAATAATTTTTTTTTCCTTACTATTTTCAGAATTTAATGTGAATTTCTATTCAGAATTTATGAATTCAGGGCTTGTAAGATGATTTTCCATTAAGAAAATATCAGGAAGCGATCTTATATTAACTGCTCCATACTCATACGTAATTTTCTTGAAAGATTGATGAAATTTCATTCAACTAAACTTTCATAAAACAGAACTGGCTAGTTCCTGAAGCCTACTGAGGCAACCTAAAATTATTTTTTAAGCAGGAAATAAAAGCTTCCAAACTGCTCACACTTTGGATTTTGATGGAACAATTAACTCAAATCCAGTGAGACTATGAAAAGAATTAAGCGATTAGTCAGAATCATTTTACGAGAAAAGAATAACAGTGATGAAATACCACAAGTTCAGTGTGTCATGAAAACCTATTGGTATGACTTCTACTAAGCTACATACATTTGCATCTATAGGTTTTAAATAAATTGTTTGACCAGATCATCTTGCTAACGCAATTCCTCCATCCCGAATCTCTGGATACTCCCCCCACAACCTCACACCTGGGTTATCTGGTTTAAAATCAGTCAAGGTATTCTAAAGTCCAAGCTCCAGGGCCTCTAGTACTACAATGCCTTGAAAAGTTTGACATTTGACAAGCCCAACACTCAACTATTCTGGTATTAGGAGCACCTAATAACTTTGTTTTAATGTTGTAAATTAAATTTAAAGAAATTTAAGACCTAAAATTGAAGTAAATAATTGTTTTTAATGAAAACATTAAATAAACAATCCTTATAAATATTTCTCAGTACTGAACTGCTATGAAGTACTTACAAAGGAATAATTTACCTTCTCTTTTGTTTCCTAATCCACAGCTCTCTAGTCCCCATTGAAATTAATAGGTCTTTCATCCTCTGATAACTCTTATATGATATAGGATTCAAGAGTATTAAAGCATGCATTCTCTGCTGCAGGACTCCTGAATATGTCAGTGAGAGAAAAAAAAAATCCTGCTTTTGGCAGTGAACAAATGGCTTCTAGAATTAAGATGTTTAAGTGGCTAATTACTGAAAGGAACAATTAGTATTGTTCAGGTCAGACCATGACACAAACAGCCCAGCCCCCTGCCGCCCCTAACTCCACTCATCAACAGTTTCTGTTGCCTTGAAAATGCAGCCAACATATTAAAGGATTCAGCCCTCCCTAGCCACAATATTTTCACCCCTTTCCTTCGGGACAAAGAATCATGAATGTAAAATCATTCACCACCAGAATCGAGGACAGTTTTTTTTCCTGTGATATGAACCTCATACTAGTAAAATAATGTTGCTCTTGTTTCATTCTAACTGATCTCTCTCTCTCTCTCTCTCTCTCTCTTGCTCTCTCTCTCTCTTGCTCTCTAACTCTGCATTTGGTACTGTGTTTTATTTGTTGTACTTATCTGTGGGTTAACTTGCTGGATAGTACACCCAATGTACATTTTCACTGTACTTTAGTGTATGTGACAATAAACTTGAACATAACTGAGCTAAAAAGAACAAAAATGAGACACTGCTTATAATTTAACTCTCAATCATTTCAAAAACATAATGGCAAGAAAGCAAATTGTGACAATTTACACAGCCATTACAGGTTTCACATTGTGCGGGTGGATGAATGGATAATGCCTTGCTTTCTGCTCACCAATAACCAGGACAAACTTTCCCAGATGGTAGCTGAGGAAATAAAAAAACTTCATTCAATTCCTCCTGCAATGTGCCTCATCAATAAGAATAAAACAATTCAAATTTTAAGAAAATGACAAAAAAATATTTTTCTGTATTTTTAAAATAAAAATAATTAGTAATATCTATTGAATTTTTACCATCATCCAATTTTGTTTAAAGATAGGGCTGATGACCATTCAGCCACACTCCATGTTCTTTAAAGCTTTAATTTTCCTCTTATGGATTGGAACTTTAATTTCCAGAGTGTTAGATTTGGAAACCCGTACAACCACATGATCTTTCACTATTAAATGCTGGCCTCTACCCATGCAATATCTGAGGCTCTCATGACAGCAGGGCTAATGCAGCACTCTTCAATTCTTTGACTTAGCTGTCACATTGTTTGCAAACTAAAATTTGTCCTTTGTAGTAAGTATTATTTGGGATAAAGTACTTGCTTATCATAATACTTGATTTTCAAGAAGTAACTGCCTCAAGGGATGGAAAGTATCTTTGTTGCTGTCCAAGGTCACTGTTTATATTGATCTCAACCTCAAATCCTCCATTGATTTGTCTTAATGAGTTGCTGCAGCAGATATGATATACTTACTGGTTACTGGAAAAAAGATAACCATCTGATCCTCTCCCACTTTGTTAACAGCTCGACATCTGTACATGGCGCAGACTTTTGCTGCTTGAATCACAATTGTGCTGACCATCTAGAAGATCACAAAAGGAGAACCATATATGTAACAGGTACAAATAGAAATGCTTAAATATTGACTTCCAAAGAAGTCCAGACAGAAAGGAAAACTTGTAAGTAATGAAATAAAAATAACATTCAAGACCTCAGTTCAATCTCAACTATAATTAATGTCACACAAATTCGAAGACTAGTGAGATATTCTCATTGTCCAATTTAATTTATATATTTTTTGTTATTCTGATTAAATTGTTTGTAAAATGTATAGCCAAGGTTTTCCATAGTTAATTCACCTTATGCTTCCCTTCGAGGAACATAGTACGAGGCTCTGAGCTTTCTATCTTGTTGCCGCCAGCATTGTCTGTGATGTTCCTCCAATTTTTATTTTCATTCAGTTTATTGGGATCATCCAATTCTCTTTCATAACTATTGGAAAAAAAATTGGCATCATCAAATCACTTCTCCAAAATAAAATGTCATGTGTGTTTCCAGCAAATAATAAGTGTTATCTTTCATTTCCTTGATGGGAAATGAATCTAAATTATACAGTTCACTGAAGCACTTTGAGATGTCAACATCTCTTCTAAAGGGAAGGAAAGCTAATTGTCTGACTAGCTTGGAAACAAACTGACTAGAATTATTCTCCTGGGAATCATAAATAAATTACAGTCTAAATGATTAGACTGCCCTTAATTGATTAGGAGTAACTCCACTATTTTCACAGCTGCCCATCCTGTTCACGCTCACCTATCGTGTCTAAAAGAGGTGGAAATTCATCCTTAGTCATGATCTTAAATGCAAAATATGGCAAGAACTGTGCACCAAACTCTCTCTCTAAGCTGAGTTACATTGACACATCTGCAATCCATGCCAAAGCAGTAAGACTCATCAATGACCTCGAGGGAAGTACTCCATAAAGACCTAACCATCTCTGTGGTGAGAATGTTCACTTACTGATGTCTACCCACTGCCAGAAAAACAATTCATAATGCTTCAAAATACATTAGCATCATCAATATGGCAGGCATAAATCTAATATATGTTTGAAAAATTATACCAATGCTAAATAAAAGTAAAAAAAAATGCTTTTAATTATAGCAGGTGAAATATCACAAGTAACCTTTTAATAAAATATATTTATTGTGATATCTATGTATTGAGCAACACCATCTACAAATTCATTGACAGTACCATGTTAGTAGTTTTTATAAAAAGGGATGATGTGTCAGCATACAGGAGGAAGGTAGAAAACTTGGCTGAATGGTACCCCAACAACCACCTTGCTTCAATGTCACCAAAACTTCAGGATAATTATGGGATCAGAGGTGGAGTGGGTTACAAAATTTATGTTATTGTGAGACACTACCTGAGAGAATCTTTCTTGGATCCAACACACAAATGGCATTGTGAAGAAGCATCTCAGGACCTCTACTTCTTCAGGAGTTTGTGGAGGGTTGGTATGACATGAGAAACCTTGGGAAATTTCGACAGATGTGTTGTGGAAAGTGTGCTGACCAGCTCCATCATGGTCTGATGTGAGGATACTAATGCCACTAGTGTAAAGCTCTCAAAATGTAGTGGGCACTGTCCAGGACATCATGGGTAAAATGTCCCCCACCATCGAGAGAGCATCTACAGGGAATGCTGCAGTTGGAGAGCAACAGCAATCATCAAGGATCCACACCACGCAACACACACTCTGCTCTCACTGCTACCATCAGGAAAGAGATATAGGTGCCACAAATTCACACCACCAGTTTCAGGAATAGCTGCTACCCCTCCACCCATCAGACTCCTCAACAACAATAAGGGCCTTATTTAAGGACTCTTACTTTTGCATTTTATTGATATTTTTCTCGCTGTATTGCAGAGTCAGTTTGTTTACATTTATTTGTTGACATGTATATCATTTTCTGCACTGCCAATAACTGCCAATTCTGCCTCACTCGCAGAAAAAAAGAATCCCAGGATTGTATGTGATGTCATGTATATGCTCTGACAATAAATCTGAAATCTAATTGTCAGATATTTTACATTAACCTAGTTCATAATTACCCAAAATCAACATTAACCTATTTCTGGTGGAATTACATAAGAAAATGAAAGAATATGGAGAAATATTGGGGTACAAGATCAATGCAAATAAAAGTGAAGCGATGCCAATGAATAATGCAGCTTTCACAAAGTTTAAGAAAGAATCACCATTTAAATGGCAAACACAAGAAATCTGATACCTAGGTATTAGACTAGATAATAATCTAGGCCATCTATACAAATTAAATTATCAGCCATTAATGAAGAAATTACAAAATGACTTAGAACATTTGAAAGATTTACCACTAACACTGATAGGAAGGGTAAATTGCATTAAAATGAATATCTTCCCAAGGATACAGTACCTATTTCAATTGTTACCAAATCCCTTAACAGAGAAATTCTTCAATGAGCTAAAGAAAATAATAAGGAAATTCTTATGGAAAGGGGGGATAGCGCTAGATAAATTAACAGAATGGTACAAACAAGGGGGCTTACAGCTACCAAACTTTAAGAATTATTATAGAGCAGCACAATTAAGATATCTATCAGATTTTTAACAAACAAGGGAAAACCAGATTGGACCAGGTTAGAGCTAGATAAAATAGGGGAGAAGGTACCAGAACATATACTTTATAAGTGGGATGAAAAACTGGTGCAATATAGAAGTTCACCAGTACTGCAGCATCTGCTCAACATTTGAAAGATTCACGTAGAAAGGAAAAAACAAATTACCAACTACCAAAATTATTATTGACGCAAAACCAACTAATCCCTTTCACAATAGATAAACTTTCCTTTAGAGAATGAGAGAGAAAATGGATCAAAAGAATAGAAAATTGTTTTTTTTGGGAAATAATTTATTTTCTTTTGAACAAATGAAGTACAAATGTGGAATAACTCACGGTACAATGTTTGCATACCACCAATTGAAATCCTACTTAAAGGACAAATTGGGAAGCAGGCTGAGGTTACCAGAAGGAAGCAGCTTTGAATATGTGATTACAGACACAATGATAATTAAAAGATTTATAACAAACATGTACATCAAGTTGCAAGAGAAAGAAAATGATGAAATAAGCTGTAAACCCAAACAAAAGTGGGAACAAGATCTAAACATAAAGATAAAAAATGAAAAATGGGAAAAGCTATGCTCCGGAACTATGAGAAATACAATAAACACGAGGTTACGCATGATACAATATAATTGGTTACACAGGCTACACACCACGCCCCCAAAAGTTAAATAAATGGGACCCAACAGTATCAGATATCAGTTTTCGCTGTAAGAAGGAAACGGGAACAGCACATGCAATTTGGGCATGTGAGAAAGTGAAAAAGTTTTGGGAAGATCTAAGTCAAATATTAAATAAAATCACAAAAAGCAACATACCAAAAAATCCAGAGATCTCTCTTCTAAGTAATATAAGAAGTAAAGAATTAGGCCTCAAACTGGATGAAGCACAAAAAATATTTATTATGATAGCCTTAGCTGTAGCAAAAAAATGTATAATGTCAACTTGGAAATCAAAAGAGAGCCTGAGAGTACAGCATGGTATATAGAAATTAATAAATGTATTCCATTTGAAAAATAACATATAATTTAAAAACTAAAGTCACATTATTTGAACAAATTTGGGAACCGAACATGGAACACAACAGAGAGGGCCTACTGCGGACCTCCACCCCCTGAAATGATAGAATGAGAAGAAGACGAAATGAACTGACCCAGTGTGTAAAAGTAGATGACACAATTTTCTTGCTTATTTTCATTGTGTGATGACATTGTTTAATGGGTTTATTGTAATGTATAGGTTGAATGTTTAGTGGGTAGGGAGGGGGGGTGGGAAGGAAGGAGGGAAGGGAGGGGGGAAAAAGGGGAGAAAATGACATTGTGTATATTCAAGAGGGAAATGTTTGTTTGTATTTTGGTTAATATGGTTCACAGTGAGAAAAATAATTTAAAAAAACCTGTTTCTGGTGGAGAAATTTGCAAAGACTGCTACCTATAGATCTACAGAATCAATATTCATAACTTCAAGATTTCTGCTCACACACAGGATCTTGAACGATCAGATTCACAAACTAATGGTGCTGAAAGGCAATAGTTCAACCACCATTACTCTTGTGAAATTTGAGCCATTAACATAACGTTCAGTGCAGCACACGTCAATGAAACCACATTTTGGAACCTGGAGAGAGCATTGAGCTGCTGCTACTATATTGCATGTTAAGCACTAACAACTAAGCAAAAATTTTTACTCCACAACTGATGTGTTAGGATTCATGGAATCATATTTCAAACAGACTACAGATGCAAAAACTGAAATGAAAGAAGTAGTATTTGAATATTTTGTACAATTAAAGGAGGGCTAAAATATAAAACAGAAAATATTGTTATTTTTCACATTTGTTGACGTAAGGATTTTTTCCCTTCTTGTCTTCTTGATTTATATAATAATGAATTTGGAGAAAGTTTTCAATGTTGAGTTTGCGACTATGTAATTGTTATTTCTGTATTTAGAATATCTCCTTCACATGGAGGTGATCAGTGCAGACCATTGATTCTAATAAGGTGCTGTTGAAAGGCACCATCTTCATGAAATAGGTTGCTGGAAAATGGAGTCACGCAGTCTCAGCCAGAATCCATCACTTAAATCGGTGCGGACTAGAGGGGCCGAGATGCCCTGTTTCTGTACTGTAATTGTTATATGGTTATATAGTATCACTCAAAGTAATATTATTGTAATAAAAGGCAAAATTAGATTTTCTTTTCTGAATGAAAATGAAATACTTTGCACATTTTTTGTCATAAAGAGAATGAACAAAAAGAGATATTTGTGTAAATATTTTGTGGATAGCCTTAATGTATAATGTATGTATAGAAAAAAATCAAAATTCAAAATATTATTCAAGCTTCTTAAGTGATTTCAATGAGGATGCATTGAAGGATGTAACTATTTTTGGAAGCAAGGCTTTGATAAATGAGTTTTGTTGCCAGAGAGAAGTCAAGTTTTAAGGAAGATGAGGAGACAGAGAAACCACTGGAGTCCTCAAAAAGATTCTTGCTTCCGTAATTGGAAAGGGAAAACAATAGGGGTGGTGGAGGAAATACCTAGTGGAAGTGAATGGCCAAACAAACAACAGGAAAGCAGATTGCCCAGGATTGTCATGCAGGAAAAATACCGGATCTTCTGCTACGCCAAGATAAGAAAAGTCTCTGGGGCTAGTGTGGGAGGCTGTCACTCAATCTGAACATCAATCAGTACACTTCCTCTGGAATGAATACATCTTGAACAGACACACATGGTCAGTCTTTGTCTCCATTATTCATTACACAAATACCAGAGGACATCTGTTTAAGGTGAGTGGGGGAAAGTTTAGGGGATATGCCAGAGATAAGTTGCCTCAGACAGTGCCTGGAATGCATTATTGGGAGTGGTGGTGGCATTTTGTACAGTAGCGACATTCAGGAGACTCTTGGATATGCACATGGATGTAAGAAAAATAAAGGGTTCTGGGTGTGAGGAAGGGAAAAATTGGATTGTTGTGGAGTAGGCTTATTTTGATCAGTGCAACATCATGGGCCAAAGGGCCTGTACAGTGTTCGATGTTCTATTCTCTATCTACAAGTTACTGTTTTACAAATGGCTATGCATTGAAATGCTTGCTGTATTCCCAGTTAGGTACTGTTAGTTCTCAGATCCCTTTAGTAAATCTGTTTTTTTGAAAGATGTTGCTTGTAACATAGTAAGTAGTAAGTTGTTTTCAGGCAAGGATATGTGAGGTAAGTGGGGGACCTTCAAAGGTGAAATTGTGAGAGTACAGAGTTTGTATGTTCCTGTCAAGATCAAAGGCCAGTTTAGAAGGTATAGGGAACCTTGGTTTTCAAGGGATATTGAGGATCTGATTCAGAGGATCAGAGAAGTGTATAACAGGTATAGGCAACATGAGGTACTTGAGCAGTGTAAAAAATGAACGAAAACCCTCATGAAAGAAATCAAGAAGGCTAAAAGAAGGCAATGAGTTTGCTTAGGCAGACAATATAAAGGAAAATCCTAAGGGTTTCTACATATATATTACGAGCAAAAGGATAGTAAGGGACAAAGCTGGTCCCTTTGAGACCAGAGTGGGTGGCTTTGTATTGAGTCAAAAGAGATGGGGGAGATCTTAATTTTTTTAAATTCATCAGTATTCAGTCAGGAAATGGGCACAGAGTTGTGAGAAATAAACAAAACAAGCAATGTGGTCATGAAAACCATACAGATTAAAGAGGAGGAAGCGCTTTTTGTCTTAAAGCAAATAAGGGTGGATAAATCTCCAGGGCCTGACAAGATATTCCCTCAGAGGGAAGTTAGTGTAGAAATTGCAGGGGCTCTAGCAGAAATATTTAAAATGTCCTTAGCCATGATTATTGTCTGAAGGATTAGAGGGTGGCTCATGTTGTTCCATTATTTAAAAAAGACTCCAAAAGTAACCCTGAAAATTATAGGGCAGTGAGCCTGATGTCAGTAGTAGGTAAATTAATGGAAGGTGTTCAAAGAGATTAGATGCATAATTATTTGGGTAGATGGGGACAGATTAGGTATAATCAACTTAGTTTTGTGCAAGGTAGGTCATGTTTAACCAATCTTATCGATTTTTTTGAAGAAGTTACCAGGAAAGATGACAAAGTAGATGTTGTCTACATGGACCTTATTAAGATCTTTGACAAGGTCCAACATGGGAGGTTAGTCAGTAGGTTTAGACTCTAGGTATCCATGGTGAAGTAGTGAACTGGATTTGACAATGGCTGGATAGGAGAAGCCATAGAGCAGTAGTGCAAGATTGCCTCTCAGATTGGATGCCAGTAAAGAGTGGTGTGCCTCAGGGAATGGTACTTAGAGCATTTGGCACCTATATCAATGATCTGGATGATAATGTAGTAAATTGGATCAGCAGGTTTGCAAATGACACTAAGATTGAAGGTGTTGTGGAGAGCAAAGAAGGTTTTCAAAGCTTGCAGATGGATCTGAACCAGCTGATAAAAATGGGATGAAAAATGGCAGAGTTTAATGCAGGCAAATGTGAGGTGTTGCATTTTGGAAATGCAAACCAAGAAAGGACATACAAGGTAAATGGTACGGCACTGAGGAGTCTGGTAGAACAGAGGGATCTGGGAATACAGATACGCAAGTGCCTGAAAGTGGTATCTCAGGTGGATTGGTTGTAAAGAGAGCTTTTGGCATATTGGCCTTCATAAATCAAAGTACTGAGTACAGGAGTTGGGATGTTATGTCAAAGTTGTATAAGACATTTGTGAGGCCAAATTTAGAGTATTGTGTGCATTTCTGGTCACCTGACTACAGTAAAAATATCAACAAGATGAAAAGAGTGCAGACTGTTGCTCAGACTTCAGGAACTGAGTTACAGGGACAGGTTAAACAGGTATGGACTTTATTCCCTGGAACGTAGAAGAATGAAGGGAGGTTTGATAGAGGTATTTAAAATTATGAGAGTGATAGACAGAATAAATGTAGGTAGGCTTTTTCCACTGAGGGTAGGAGAGATACAAACCAGAGGACATGGATCAAGGGTGAAAGGGGAGAAGTTTAGGGGAACATGAGGGGGAACTTCTTCACACAGAGAGTGGTTGGAGTGCAGAACAGCTTTCTTTTGAAGTGGTAAATGTGGGCTCAATTTTAACATTTAAGAAGAAAATTTGGACAGGTACATGGATGGGAGAGGTATGGATGGCTAAGGGCTGTGTACAAGTAAAGGGACTAGGCAAAAAAATGGTTTAGCATAGACTAGAGGGGCCAAGGTGGCCTGCTTCTGTGCTGTAATTGTTCTATTGTTCTATGTTAAATAAAATATCTGATGCACTAAAAATTAATGTTTCACATCAGTAATTATTCTTCAGTTTCACAAGAAAGAAAAATGGACAACAGTTGTAGAACAGGATTAAGCTATCTGACATTGCTACAGTTCAATTAGATCCTCCTCTATCTTTTACCTCAATGCAACATATCTAGAATAGCCCCTTATGCTGACCCTTAGTATCAAAAAATGTATTGATCTCTGTCTAAAATATACTGAGTGCCTTCAGGAAGAGAAGTTTAAAGATTCATTGAAATTTCTTCTCATGCCTGCCCTGACTGGCTAAGGAGTATTCTGTGACTGATCTCAGGTCTGGATGCCACTACCACAGAAAAATCAAATTTCCATTTACCTCATAAAATTCTGTAAAGGGTTTATATGTTTTAATCATATTACTCCTTTTCCTAAATGAAAGCGAATATATGCCCAGTCTAATTAATGTCTTTGTACCATAGACTTACTATACCTAGAATAACTCTTCTTAACTTTCTTTGTGCTCCAAAATTGGGAGACCAAATCTGTATACAGTATTCCAAATGTACTCTTATCATAGCCCTAAATAATTGGTGCCAAACATTACCATCCTGTACTCAAATTCTCTTGCAATAAAGACCAACCTGACATTTGCTTTCTTAGCTCCTTGTTGGATCTGAATGTTAACTTTCAGCGATCCCTGAACAAAGATAACTGGGTCTGTCTGAAAACCAACATCTTTCATTGTATCCCTATCTAAAATTACCCTGTTCTTTCGAAATGCATTCCAATTCCAAGATGTATGCATGTAAAACTTGGAAGAAGTGAAAAACAAATCATTTGCATCAGAACCATAATGAATTAAGTACTGTCATTTATATAGAATACAGAATCAAATATGCATTTTAATACTAATGATATTATATTGTTTCATTCTTACTTGTAGGAGAAGCTACAGTTCTTAACAGGCTGCCATTCCCAGATAATGCTCCTAGGAGCAGGAATGCCATAGACAGTGCAGGTTAATGGCTGTTTGCTTCCGTAGCTGTGAAAGTCAGTATGTGTAGCCACTTCTTTCTCATGAATCTCTGGAGGAACTGCAAAATATTGAATCACATTTTCATAAGTGCTGGGGAATAAATATCTAGACTGCTAAACAGTGAAACGAGATGCATTTATCAGGGGAATTGCAAAGTAACCCAGAGATTCCAAGTGCAAGTTCTTTCTAACCTCC
The DNA here is from genome assembly GCF_036971445.1 of Narcine bancroftii. Taxonomy (NCBI): domain Eukaryota; kingdom Metazoa; phylum Chordata; class Chondrichthyes; order Torpediniformes; family Narcinidae; genus Narcine; species Narcine bancroftii. The sequence continues at coordinate 100,613,631 of NC_091471.1, read as the reverse complement.
AAAGTAAATGAAATGTGGTTAGGGTTAATTTGTAGTATATTTTAAATTATGGACAAACATTATAGTATGTTTAATGTGCTGAGAGATTATATCAAACTAATTTCAGAGTGAACTCAAAAATGGGTGACAGCAGATCACCCACTTTGCATATTCCCAAATTATTGCTCTCACCGAAATTTCAAACCTGAAATTTTGTGGAAGAAAATAAGTTTTCATTCCAAGCAAAGATTCAAGCCAGTCAATAAATTTACATTGAATGATGCAAATGCCATTATTGGAATAGAAGCAAAAGCAATTGGAGACACAAAGGAAGTTTTTACACCTGTCATTGTCTCATAAAAATAAAAGCGATTCAACTTAAGCTATTTTCTAACACTAATTGGGTCCAGAGACCTGCAAGTCATGAACCTTCAAATATACATTCAAGAACATCTTAAACATGGTGAGCGCTTCTTGCCTCCACTGCCCCCATTTAGCTAGTGAATTCTCTGAGCCCTCTGAATAAAGACATTCTTGCTTATCTCCAGTAGAGTGGGAAGAAGGCAGGTTAATGTTTTAATTTTTTAATGCCATTTTTTGGATCTGAACTCAATACATTTGTTAACCTGCCTTCTTCCCACTCTACTGCAATGCATGGTTGCATTCAGTAGACAAACTTGATTGTACGTACAGACATTGTTGTGGTGAAACATTTGCTCCAAATTGATTCAGGATGATGAAATCTCAAAGGAAGATTTTTGCTTTATGAATTATAATGCTTGCTGAAATAGTTCAGTGCATCTTGTTCAAACAAACGATCTTACGCCCTAATTGATATCAAAATCTTGGAGCTCCAAAATTCTGTCTTCCTTATTTTAGTCTATATTTCATCTGTGGCCTAATTTCTGGAGAACTGCATCTTTTTTTCCTCTAAGCGCAGTAATGTCTTGTTCTAATTACCTTCACAAATTCACTTGAATTCTTCAATTAAAAAACTGTCTGTGATTGCCGAATTTCTTACCATTTACTCTGAGTTGAACTGTGTGATGCTGAACTTCTTTTAACATTGGATTTCTAAGTATAATCGTGTAATTCCCAGCATCCTTTTCTGTCACACCACTTATCATCAACATATATCCAACTTGCTTTAGTCGGTAGTTATCCTTAGTAATTGGCCTTCCGTTCTTGTTCCTATAAAAATAGGCAATTGAAAATTGTCCACAAGCATTTTAGGATTTTGTTAGCTTGTACTTCAAGCACTAATAACCTTTTAATCCTTTCAAGAATTTTGTTTTAATGTGCAATCTTAATAAGATTCCCAATAACATGTGAATACCAAAATATTACATTCAGCAAAGAGTTTTGATGAAATGAACTTGTATTTATAGATTCCTTTGCAACAATCATCAAATTTGAAAATATTTGCTTTTAAATCTGTGCAAAAATGTTGTAGCTGAAATATCACATCAACAATATTCATATTGGTTGCCTGAGGAAAATCTAGTTTTTGAGATTTAAGAAAGTGTCTTTTTGCAAGTATATGAAAAAAAAATGAGTATTTGGTAAATTGAATTTTTAGAAAGCTGTTCAATTGATGCAAAACTATTATCAATGAAAAGATCTTGGAAACATTCAATACCTAATCTAAACCAATCATGAAAAACAGAATCTTACAAAAGATGATTGGATAAAATAGGGCTTGAAAGAGAAAAATCATAAAATCCAAAATGTTTTCTAAACTGCACCTAAGCTCTCACAGCATGCCTAACAACAGGATTATCAATTGGTTTATTTAAAGAGAAGGGAAGTGAGGATCAAAGAATTGTTGGAAAGGAAATATTTTTAGAAGAATTCAATTCCATTGCTACTCATCTGGACAGTCAACTCGATTAGAAAAATGTAACCAAAACATAAAGTTACGTATGCTGACTGCCAAGTTTAAAAAAAATCTGAAATTAGGAAGAGCCATGTCTCCATTCCTTTTTGGCTTTTGAAGATTAACTTTGTTTAGACGAGGGTGCTTACCCTTCCATATATAAGATGATATAATGGAATCAAGTAAATCAAAAAAGGATTTAGGAATAAATATTGGTATAGACTGAAAAAGGTATAAAAATTTAAGGAAGATATTTATTTTAATAGAATTAATACAGCCAAAAAGGCATAGACAGAAGGACAACTATTGTGTTAAAGACTGTTTCACTTGTTTTAATAATGTGATAAATTTTTCTTTAAAAAGGTGTTTATGATAAGCTGTGGGTTTCAGACATGCCCCTCGAGCTAAAAAATTAAAAATGCCTAGGAACATGATTTTAATCGCACATTATCAGATGAAGTTTGGGGTCTAATGTTTAAGCTGGTTAATACTACACCCTTATATGCCCATCATTGCTTATTATAATTTAAAGTTGCTCATAGGGCACATATGTCTAAAGTTAAATTATCTCATATCTATTCAGATACAAATTCTTACTGTGATAAATGTAAGAAGAAGAGGCTTTTTTAATTCATATGCTTTGAACATGTCGTAACCTTGAAAAATACTGGAGGGAGAGATTTCAAACTCTATCCTTAATTTTAAATGTAAATTTAGAGTTTAATCCCTCTGATTTCTCTTTTTGGCACAACTGGAGAAGATGATATTCCTCTAACTCCAATTCTGCCTTTTGCATTTCCCCTGGATGGACACACAATACTGTTTAGATGGAATGATACTGCCCCACCCACTCATGCTCATTGACTCAGGGACATCATATCCTGTTTAAATTTAGAAAAAGTATGTTATTCAATTAATAATTCAAACATAAAGTTTCAAATGTTGTGAGGACCATACTTGAATTATTTTCATAACCTCTAGACAATTATTTTAAAAATTTTTATATTTTCCATTTTATTCTATGAATGAAGTACATCATTTCTTTAGTTAGGGAATAGGGTTTAGAATGACACTGTACATATAAAAAAAGTTGTTATTATCAATTCAAATTATGATTATATGTGCTTTATAGTTTTTTGAGTTATCAAATATGTCATTTGTATTCCATATTATGTTTTGTATATGCATGCTTGTATTTGAAATTAATAAAAATATTTGCTTTTAACATGTCTTAAGCTTTAGCTGACCAGATTATTTGATCAATTCAAACTACACAGAACAGAAAAAACACTGCATGTTTACATTATATTCAGAAAATACAATATAATAGTTAATCCTAAAACTTGGATTCTTGAAAAATATATTATTGATTATTTTACCCATTTTTGGTGGATTGTAACAGAAATATTTTACATCTTGCAAACAAGACATTCAACTTAATGCACTAAAGTTAAATTTAATCAACTTGCTCAAAGACATTCATTTTTACTTGTAAACATTTCAAAATTAATTTACCACTTCACTTCTAGTTGGGGATAGCCTCTGACGTTCACAGAAATATTGACATTCCCTTCTTTCAACATTGCTTCAATTATTGGTTTGGTTTTGTGATCGATGAAGATGAAGGGTTTCTCTAAAAGCAAAATTGAAAAAAAAGTCAGATCCACAAAGCTAATGGGCAATGAAAACCTTGGGCTTGGGAATTTCTGGGTACCAGAAGAACTGACATTGTTTATCTAAGACAACTTCATTATATTTGTGTGACCAAGTTGGGAGAATAAATCTGAACATTCAACAAAAGCAGATGTAGATTAGGCTTCTAGGCCTGTAAACCTCATTGAGAAAGGTGACATTTATTTTTGCAGGAATGCCATTCTCCAAACAGGCCCCAGGTGTCTTACCTGATGGCACAAAGGCTCATTTTTCAGCTAACATTAGAGCAGTGTTAGCTCTTTCTTTTCATTGACCCACAGACTTCCAGATTATGGTGTTTTGAAGAAATTCTGGGCTCATTCATGGTCTTTTAATTGTTAATAATGTTGTAGTTTAAAATCATTTAAAAAGCATTTCCATATTACATTTCAAAGCATATGATGCAGAACATATCTTACCATACACGATAACATCAATGCTCCTCTCCATTGCCATCCTTCCACTGGAAGCTTTGCATAAATATTTGCCTTCATCTCTTTTTGTCACATTATCTATAATCAGACTCTTTGAGACTTCCAGGCTATGCGATAATTTTTGCTTCAGAGATTTGAAGGCTATGTGTGAATCCTGCTATAATTTAGAGAAATCATGTTTATGAAAGGTCCAATACAATATTGTTAAAGATTTACTGAATAAATTCTACTTTACATGGATAAACGATCTTCCTGTTCAGATTTGTACCTTGGTTCACACTTTGTTGCATTCTTACATATGAAAGTTTTGAATTTTAGTGCCTTTTTTGGACTTGAACTGCATAACTAATATTCTTTTATAAGGGTTGTTATTATCTCATATATTACCTTGTTTATTTGGATATTAAATTAAGTGTATATCCATGTGTTAAGTTGAATATAAATGTTTCATTGTCAAAGAAATGACTGGTCTCTTCACCAATATTTTCTTGTATAATCAAAGGTATTTAGCCATTTGTTTTACTTATCATTTAGAACCATAGAACACTACAGCACAGATATAGTCTCTTTGAGCCATCTAATCCATGGTGATGTATTATTCCACCTTGTCCCATTGACCTGCACCCAGACCATAGCTCTCTATACGCCTTCCAGCCATGTACCTATCCAATCTTCTCTTAAATGTTAAAATCATACCTGCATCAACCTCCTCCCTCGGCAGTTCATTCCTCACTCTCACTGCCCAATTGAGTGAAGAAGTTCCCCATAATGTACTGCTTAAAAATTTCACATTTCACCCTTAACCCATGTTCTCTAGTTTTTGTCTCACCCAACTATAGTGGAAAAAACCTGCTTGTGTTTATCTATACCAATCATAATTTTGTATACCTCTTTTGAAGCTCCCTTCATTCTCTGGTGCTCCAGGGAATAAAGTCCTAACCTATTCAACCTTTCTCTATAGATTATAACCGTAAGATCATAAGACATAGGAGCAGAAATAAGCTATTCTGTCCTTCGAGTCTGCTCTGCCATTTACTCATTAGCTGGTCCATTTTTCCACTCAGCTCCACAGCTCAGGCTTCTCCTCATTACCTATGAAGCCCTGACTAATCAAGAAACTATCAATCTCTGCCTTTAATACACCCATTGACTTGGCCTCCAAAACTGCCTGTGACAACAAATTCCACAGATTTAGCATCCCCTGGCTAAAGAAATTCCTATGCATCTGTTCTCTGTGGATGCCCTTCACTCCTGAAATTGTGCCTTCTTGTCCTCGACTCTCCCATCATGGGAAACAATCTTTCTACATTTACTCTGACCATGCCTTTCAGCATTCAAAATGTTTCATTAAGATCCTCCTCTTTACTCCTAAATTCCTACAAGCCTGCTCTTCAAGTCCCAGCAACATCTTGTAAATGTTCTGTGTACTCTTTTAATCATATTGATATCTTTCCTGTAGTTAGGTGACCAAAATGCACACATGGCTCCAAATTTGGTCTTATACAACTTCATCATAACATCCCAACTCCTGTAATCGATACTTTGATTTACAAAGGCCTATGTGCCAAAAGCTCTCTTTACGACGCTCTCTATCAATGACGCGACTTTCAAGGAATTTTGTATCTGTATCCCAGATACTACTGCACTCTGCAGTTCTCTGCCATTTATCATGCAAATCCTACTCTGGAATGTCCTCCCAAATTTCAACACCTCACACTTGTTTGCATTGAATGCCATCAGCCATTTTGCAGCTGGTCCAGATCCTGCTCCAAGCTCTGAAAGCCTTCTTCACTATCCACTATGCTCTTAATTATACTGTCAGCTGCAAATTTACTGATGAAAATTATTACCTTATCATGCATATTGATGATATAGATGTCAAATAACAGTGGACCCTGAACCACTAGTCACAGGCTATTTTGAGGAACACTATTTTATAGAAATACAAACAGTATTACTTTAATAATGATGTTTGCTCTCCTAAAGTAATTCTAAGTAGATGAAGTTCTTTTTGGGAAATTCTAAGCCCATACATAATTCTTACATAATGGTAAATAATTTATTTATAGATAACAATAGAGCAATCATTTATAAGGTCTTATATTTTGTTTATTTAACCAGCAGCTGATTTCAATTGACAATTCATACGATATCTCTCCCTTTTCAAAAATCATTGATATTCTCTGCATTAATAACGGCATGCTTTCATTAAGATCATTAAGATCAGGTCTATCATATCTCAAATGCCCATTAGTCATCACTTTAATCTCAGTCTAAAGTTTTCCCTATAATACAAAATACACATTGTTTCCTTTGTGATTTGGCCCTAAAATGTGTCATAAAAATATTTTACTGTTTTCAACTTCTTATGATGAGAAGGAAGAGACTGGATGTGGTGTCGGTGCTTGCAGTAAGTGTCCGTAGAGGCTGTGGAGCCACCACCTTATATAATTACTTTTATTAATCCATCTATTGGGATAATATTATTTCTTTCAATAGTTGTATTCACCTGTTCACTACACAGAAAAAGAGTGCTGCTCAGTAAACTAATAAAATTTGTGTATTTACAATCACTTGTTCCAATACAATTTTCTTAATTTCTTTCCCCTCCCAAATAAAGACAATTAATCCAGGCTTGAAGTAAGAGGCACTTAACAAATGAACCTTCTGCTTCAATAGAAACATCTCTATTGCCTTTTTGAACCAATAAAAGCAGAAATATTTTCATATGATGTACCTTCTCTCCTGGATACTCCCAATTAAAGTCCAGTGGTACATTGAGCTCCGTTCTGGCAGTGCAGTTCAGTATCAGGTGTTCCCCCACTAACAATTCCACTGGGTATGGTACGTTTATTGTGAGGTCATAAATCCTGAATCCTGCAGAAAGGATAATAAATAAAGTCTATTGATGTAGTATTTGAAAACTACTCTTTTCAGATTGAGGGATACAACTGTATTACAAATCAAATGTGTTGAGGCTTGCAGCCAAAATTAATTTTGCCTTTTGCCCAGTGCAATAAGAACATATTTGCATTCACATAAAAACACAAAACTCTGGAAGCAATCAGTAGATCAGATTGTATTTGTGGAAAGAGAAACAGAATTAATGTTGTAGGTCAATGATCTCTCTTCAAAACAGCTGAGTATTTTCAGAAAGTCATGATTTTATTTCTGATTTCCAACAGCTGCAATATTTCATACTTGGACATTTGTAATTTTGCTACACAAGAGGAAATCTACATGTATTATCAGGTGCCATTGCTATCTCTGTCACACCATTGAACATTAACCGAGGACTGTGTCGACTAGAAATTTAGCATGCTCAATGCCACAGCTGCAATGGCAGTGCAAGCAATAACTGTTTCAACCCTAAACTACTGCTGCCAATTTCAAGTAAAGCCCAGCTACCTTCTTTGCCTTCTTCTCTTTCTGCCAATCACTTGTCAGCTTATTTCTCTTCTATCCTCCTCTCCCCTCCTCTCCTCATCCCTCTTCTTCTCTCCCCCCCCCCCCTGTCCTCTCCTCTCCTACCTAACCTTTTTAATTTAGGCATCTATCTGTTTTTCCACTTCCTCAAAAGAAGGGTTCACGCCTGAAACCAAATGACTTTTACTTCCTATGGATGCTGCTGTGACCTGCTGAGTTTCTCCCAGCACTTTTGTGTCATGCACAAAAATAAGCCACCCAGGACCATTGAAATAACGTCACTGCAAATGAAATATTGAGAAGCACTTTCAAAACCCAGCAAACCAAGAGGCAACAAACACAAGGTTGAGGCTGAAACATTACGAAAACCTTTTATACTTTATATTAAAATCAATGTGAGTACTCATGTTAAATGTTATAACTTTGAACATTTTTTACTTCATTACATAAATTTAAAGTAAGGATTTAAGGACATTTTTTGCTAGTAGAATCTAAATCTTTACATGTGGATTGTGATTCCTGCAAATGATTATAATTTAAAATTTAATACACTTATTTAAAGGATTTTCATGGTGTTTTGGCTTCAATCTTAAACTTGATGTGCTTGTTGCATCTTGGTTGGCTGTCTGTGGAGGTTCTTCATTGTCACTCCTTGTTGCTAAACTGCAAGGAAAAATCTGCCCGAAGTGACAACTGGCAACAACAAATGAAGCTGGAAAATGGGAAAATTCATGCCTCAACCACTGCTAAGTATCTGGGTGCAGCTTTCCACAAGGTCCATGGAAATCAGCATTACTTAACCACTGATCACAAATTCCAGATGATCCCCTTTTGGGTAGCATGCAATGTAACTATGAGATGAAAACAACTTGTATGTTGCTCATCCTGGTTACTCCACCATCATCTAACAAAGAAATGATATCTTCTTTAAAGATGTAAATGCAGTCGATGGATTTTGTAAAGTGCCCATTCCACCAGGTGGTTAGCTGCATTTAGTAATCTGTCTAAGTGAAGATGTCATGTATGTCTTTGAGCAAAAAAGTCAGCTGTTAACTTACAGAGAGCAGAGATGGGTTAACCCTATTGCTTCTTTTAAGTTTAAAAATTTCAAAGTTCAGATTTGTTGTCAGAGTACATACATGACATCACATACAAGGCTGAGATTCTTTTTTTTAACCAATTACATTCTTATGACACAGCTCTATTTTCTTCAGCAATTATTATTTTTTGTTCTACCCAGCAAGAACCAGCAGCAGAATTTATGAGGCAGGAACTTTGAGTGCACAATAAATGGATCCTCAGCTACACGTTAGAGTTTCAGAAGAAAATGTGAATGCTGGCTCCTTGGTGTCCCTTTTATGGCCAGCTGCTTGTGTATTGTGAGTCTTAAATATTTCCGCTATTAATGCAGACAATAAAAAAAATTAGAAAACGGGAGTAGGAATAAGGCACCCAAGCCTTCCCCTCCATTCACTATGATAATGGCTTATGGTATATAAAATTATGAGGGGTATAGATAGCATAAATGCAAGTAGGCTTTTTCTATTGTGTTCGGTGAATACAAACCAGAGGACATGGGTTAAAGGAGAAGTTTAGGGAGAACATCAGGGGAAACTTCTTCATGCAGAGAGTGGTGGGAGTGTGAAGCAATCTACCAGTGGAAATGTTGAGTGAGGGCTCAATTTTACTATTTAAGAAATATTTGGACAGGTATATGGATGAATGAGAATGGAGAGTAGTAGGCTGATGTAGAATAATAGTTTGGCATGGACAAGAAGGGTCAAAGGGCCTGTTTCTGTGCTGCAATGTTCTATGGTTCTATGGCTGATCTCTGCTGGCCTCAACTTCGGTGCCAGTTCCCAGTCACCTTCAATTCTTTGATCTTTAAAATATAGCTGATAATGTCACACAGGTAACAATCCTGAGATCACAACCCTGGAGGTCCTGTCCTTCAACCAGGCACCTAACTCCCTGAACTCTCCTTGCAGGACCTCCTCACCATTCCTACCCATGTCGTTGATCCCTATATGGACCACAACATCAGGTTTCTCACCCTCCCTCCTGAGAATGCCATGAACTCGATCTGCAATATCTCGGGCCCTGGCACCAAGGAAACAACATGCCATCCAGGATACTTGCTTGCTTCCACAGAACCTCTTATCTGTCCCCCTAACTATAAACCCCATGGTACTCTTCCACTCATCTCTCTCTGGCCAGCATGGAGCCCATTTATTCTATGTGACAGTCAGTTTTAACTTCATGACAATAACTTTCTCCAAAACCTCAGGTTCTTAATTATACACCATACTCTTTTGTGGCATTAAGTCAAATGCATTTTGGAAATCTAAATACGTTACATCAGTAAGTCTCCTCTTTCAACCCTTCCTGTCTTATCTGCAAAATAATTCAAGCAGATTTATCTAACAAGATATAATTTTCACAAAATGGTAACTAATTTTGATGATATTATCTTTCCTTAATGATTATTTATTTCCTCTTTAATTATTGACTCTACTAACTTGCCAACAAATAATGTAGACTGAACGGCCTATGGATCCCCATCTTGTCTCATCCTCACTTTTTTAACTGTTTTGCAATTGATATCCTCATAGGATTAGGAGAGATTTGGAAAGTTTCAACCATTGCATCCACTATCTCTGTAACCACTCCTGTTCCAGTCATTGGGTCCTGCAGTTTTGCTTGCTTTTAGCCTATTGATCTTAAATTGAGATACATATGAGCTGTGTGTCAGCTCCAACACATGCTGCATGAATTCTGACTGCTGTTCAATTATGGTTTCTTCATGGGATTCCTGACACTTTTTGGCATTCCCTTTAAGGTGCTGCCACTATTGTTTGAAAACTAAATATCATACTACCATTTTATCAAGTTGAAGGCAGGAAGCATGTTGCATGCTGACAACAGAATGCATAACAGCTGAGCAGAAGACAGACAGCACAACCCTCATGACAACTTCATGCACACACAGTATATGTTGAAAATCAAATCATATTTCCATGCATTTTGGAAGGGAAGGAGGAGAATTAGAAAGGGGAAGGGAAGGAGAGAGGTGGAAGAGGAGAGCAGATTAACAGAAACCAGAAAAGTCAATGTTAATGCCATCTTGTTGGAGAGTGCGCAGATGAAAAATCAGGTGTCGTTCATCCAATTTGCGGGTGGTCTTGGTGGGATAGTGCATAAGGCCATGGACATGCGTGTAAGTTTGGGTGTGTACAAAATGTTCTTACCTACAACCACCAACACATACACCGTGGATTTATAAACTCTTCCATTCAATGTTGTCTCACACTGGACTAGTCCTGAATCTTTGATCTTCTGACTCAAAATAGTGAAACCATTCTTATTATCCCACAGAGATGTTGTTCCATCAGGAATGATGTATTTCTCTGGATATTTCTGTTTAATTACCAGAGAAAAAAAACATTAAAATGAAAGTTGTCACTTTTAACAAAGCTATGTGCAATAATTACTTAACAAATATGTTCTAATGCTTTGTGATATAGGAGCTATTGGTCAATATGATCAAGTGGTAGATTTACATTTTTTTTTAAATTAGACATACAGCAGGGTGACAGGCCCTTCCATCCTATGAGCCCGTGCTTCATAAATACACCAATCAACCTACACTCCCTGTATGTTTTGACGGATAATAGGAAACAAGAGCACCCAGGGAAAACCCACACAGACAGACACAGGAAGGACATACAAACTCCTTACAGACAGTGCTGGATTCTAATCCAAGTTGCCAGCATTGGAATAACATTGTGATAACTACACTGCCCGAGAATTAAGTTTTTTCAAATTCACAGAATTGGAAAATATTTTTTGACAATGTTTTTTGTTTGAGGGTTCGAATATCGACAAGCTGTTTACATATTGGATGTAGATTTATGACTTTAAAAGTACAGCTATTATGAAGTTATCTATAGGTATACCCCACATTATGAAACAAGAGCATTCCTATGAAACCTTTCATAACCTGAAATGGCATAAAGCAAATACCCATTCACTAAATTTGGAGGCTACTTTTATAAAAGCAAAAACCCATTTAAAACCCATTCATAAAAGTGAACACTGCTTTCTTCATAAAAGCAAATTTTCATAATTTGTGTATTTTAGAGCAGGATATACCTGTGTATAATAATTAAACACTGTGAATGTTGCAGTAACTGGGAAAATCATAGTACGCACCGCATGTAAGGTCACATTAAGATCTGGAATAGAAACTTTGCATGGAATGACAAACTTCTCAGTCCCAGTTAGGACCACAACTTCTGGGATGTCACAGTGATTCACAAAAGGTGTTTGTTCATCTAAAATGGAACAAGATATCAGCTTGTAAATCAATGTATCTGATTGTTATAATTTCAAATTCTAACATCATGTGATATCAATGGCAGCTGGTGAGCTGGATTACTTCTTCACAACAATATGTTTGAAATGTCCTTTGAATTTAGATTTCATTCAATTACTCTTTTGAAATGATTTCTGGAGAGGGTTTATTTGACCATGATGTGAAGACCAAATGTCTATGTGCTAGGTAATTTTTTTTGCTACTCTGCTGGTTGAGAACTGGTTTCCCATTCTGGAGATTAAGCATTGAATGCCAGCGTTTTCAACTTTGGAAACATCCTGTGTTGGTTTTCATTTGCACAAGCTTGTACCTCACTTTAATTCAGGGGGAAATAGTTCTGTCCTTGTATAGCAGGCACGGCTTGTGTGGAAGTTCACTGTGGATTAGAGATTCATTGCTAGGATATCAGTTCACCACCCCATCCCTTTCATTTGAAGGAAGGCGCCATAAAGATGCAATACTTAAGAAGCTGTCAATGTACGCTAGGATTACAGTGATCATTCAGAATTAATCAAAATCCACTTGCTCAACCAGAAAGTGCAATTACCAGTGCATAACATGACCTGATGGTTTCACCCTACAAACATTGTCTTGCATCATCTTTGGGAAATGGTTGGCATTAGTTCAGACCTCCATGACCTTACTCCATAACATCTCATTCTCATCTTTGTTACATTTCTCATTTTTGTTTCTTCATATGTTCTGGTTTCTTCTCTGATGAGGGACCACGCTATGGGTCTCCCTTCAGCATATCTGGAAACCAATCCCTTTTGGCCTCTGGTCTTATTCCTCCTCTGAACTGAGGCACCAAATCAGAAATCTTTGGGCCAAGGGACTCTCACCCTTTCACATCATGCCACCTTCAGCCAACATAGGTTTTGCAAAAGGGACAATCCTTGCATACCTTACAAAGCCATCAGGAAAAAAAATCAAGGGAGGGGAGAAAGCCAAAATAACAAAGTGATTTGCCACATTCTTTCAGAGGTTATGGTGGGCTGCAGAAATTTTGGCCCTATTTTTAAAATGTATTTATTTTAATTTTAATTAAGACTTTTAATGAAATAATGAAGTTATTTGAATTTTACTTTGAGCTCAGTAAAATTATCAGTTTCCTCTACTTGACACATATTTTCTTGTCTCCTTCAATATTAATAGAGATTCAATTTCCAGTACAGATACATTGGTAATGTGGAAAACATTCCCGAATGTCTGTGCCAGACTGGAATCAAATGAATCAGTTACACAGCAAAATTCCACAAACGTCTCTGGGGTATGTTAGTGACAACTTGAACACCAACAACCACATTTTATTTCTATTCCTGGAATTCTATTGAGACACTAATGGTTCATAGGGCTTGAGACACTCAGAAATTGCTCCAGTGTGGGAATTTGGCCCATCAATATCTGTGGCATCACATCAACTGCATTAGAGCAGTTGGTCACATCTCAAAGATTTAAGGTGAAGGCACATCAAGTTAATCTGCAAAACCATGTTATAGTGACACACTGTCAATATTCAATAAAGATAGAATGTGCAAAGGTTTTCATTGCTGTTTTATTACCTGTTTTGTATTATAATAGGTGAACTTGCTAAAAAAAAATATAGTGGCAATAATGGTTGCATCAGGAATGAGTAGGATCCTCTTGGTAGCTCGCTGTAAATGAAGCATCTAGCCATTTTGTCCATACGTTTCTGATGAATTCCTCGTGAATATGTAAGCTTGTTAAATAATACAATTTTAGAAGACTGAAAATCATCCATTATGAAAGTTATGTTTTGAGGTTGATTTCCAATTACCCAAAGTTGAATTGCACAAAATAAATTAAAGGCATAATAATTAAAGGTAATCTCAATCAGGAAATTGGTTTGTAATCTTATAATAGTCCTTTCTGATCAGTAAAACAGAAGGAAGTTCTGCAAGCAGTCTGCTTTTAACCACATTGCATTGGAAATCAGTAAACAGGAACCCTATGGAAGTTAACCCCAGCAGGTGGTGGACTTTAATGTGGGTACACTGGCTGGTGTTAAACCAAAGTTGATCATTTGAAAGGCCTCTGATAAGAATCTGCATCTACTACAATAAAAGAAGCATTGCAGTTAGATCAAAGAGTAAAAAAGAATGTGTGCCCGATGGAGATGTGGGGGGGCTGGTAGTCATGGTGGGGAGCTGGCTGATGGAGGACCTCAGTTTTCTTCAGGCTGACTTCCAGGCCAAACATTTTGGCAGTTTCCGCAAAACAGGACGTCAAGCGCTGAAGAGCTGGCTCTGAATGGGCAACTAAAGCGGCATCATCTGCAAAGAGTAGTTCACGGACAAGTTTCTCTTGTGTCTTGGTGTGAGCTTGCAGGCGCCTCAGATTGAAGAGACTGCCATCCGTGCGGTACCGGATGTAAACAGCGTCTTCATTGTTGGGGTCTTTCATGGCTTGGTTCAGCATCATGCTGAAGAAGATTGAAAAGAGGGTTGGTGCGAGAACACAGCCTTGCTTCACGCCATTGTTAATGGAGAAGGGTCAAAACTCAAAACGGTCAACCAGTTTACCTATCTCGGCTGCACCATTTCATCAGATGCAAGGATCGACAATGAGATAGACAACAGACTCGCCAAGGCAAATAGCGCCTTTGGAAGACTACACAAAAGAGTCTGGAAAAACAACCAACTGAAAAACCTCACAAAGATAAGCGTATACAGAGCCGTTGTCATACCCACACTCCTGTTCGGCTCCGAATCATGGGTCCTCTACCGGCACCACCTACGGCTCCTAGAACGCTTCCACCAGCGTTGTCTCCGCTCCATCCTCAACATCCATTGGAGCGCTCACACCCCTAACGTCGAGGTACTCGAGATGGCAGAGGTCGACAGCATCGAGTCCACGCTGCTGAAGATCCAGCTGCGCTGGATGGGTCACGTCTCCAGAATGGAGGACCATCGCCTTCCCAAGATCGTATTATATGGCGAGCTCTCCACTGGCCACCGTGACAGAGGTGCACCAAAGAAAAGGTACAAGGACTGCCTAAAGAAATCTCTTGGTGCCTGCCACATTGACCACCGCCAGTGGGCTGATAACGCCTCAAACCGTGCATCTTGGCGCCTCACAGTTTGGCGGGCAGCAGCCTCCTTTGAAGAAGACCGCAGAGCCCACCTCACTGACAAAAGGCAAAGGAGGAAAAACCCAACACCCAACCCCAACCAACCAATTTTCCCTTGCAACCGCTGCAATCGTGTCTGCCTGTCCCGCATCGGACTGGTCAGCCACAAACGAGCCTGCAGCTGACGTGGACTTTTTTACCCCGTCCATAAATCTTCGTCCGCGAAGCCAAGCCAAAGAAAAAAGAATGAATACACATGCTGCAGGAAATACATGCTTAAAAGTGAAATGTTTGCCATTGTTCTGTGTGTACACACAAAAAGTCTCACTGAACAGTAAATTTTAAAAACTTTTAAAAGTTTTCTTACCCTGAACAAAGACATAGATACTTGCGGCTGCATGAATTGGGGAGGACTTATGGAAACATCGGTACATTCCAGTATCATTTGCATTGGTTTTTGTCAGAATAAGAGTTTTGCAAAACCAATTCATTTTGCTGCAGTCAGTCAGTGATATCCTCTGCTCCATGCTGCTGAGATTTCTGGGCCAAGACCATTCCAGTGGTTCATGTCCTCTGCAGCAAACGTTCAAAAGCAATATGTTCTCAGTTAGAAATGTTTAAAACAGTTAAAACAATTTAAGTGAATCTATTTTTAGTCTTAAGCACGATCTATTTTACTAATTTGCATTGCTTTTATTTCTTCAAATATTTTGTGGAGCTGTTTTGAATTCATGAAATGATATTAAAGTTAAAATCTATTCTCAGTGAGAAAAGTAACAGGTAATGATTTGTATTTATATACCTCCATTAATATAATCCATTGCGGTACCGGACTGCCATCCGCAGAGACTGCAGTCCGGTACCGCGGATGGCAGTAATCCATTACAGAAGTAATCACTTAAAATTTGATACCATTGCACAGGGTTTTAAAGAGGAGAGTGGCAGGGATTAAGGCAGTGACAGATTAACCAGTAAGATTAAGCTTAGGGGCCCAGAAGGGAGGGGACCCCAAGAGCAAAAAAAAAGTGGTTTAATTGAGTGTACACGAGAGTATTTTGGATGATATTTCAGTACTTTTGCATATTTTTTCATGTCTGGAATATTACAAATACCATTTTGTCTTCTAAATTAGGCTCCAAACATACAAACATCTAAAAGTAATGCTTTTAGGACTTAGTTCTGCAGTCACAAGATTGTGCTTACCACGACGACGTTATTACATCACAAGTTGGCGTTAACATGCATGAATACTGGTTAAAGACAGGGAGCAAAGCCTGTAGGAACTAAATGCTAGTATTGTGAAATCTATAAAATATTTCGTAAACAGAAACATTACTTTAGTAAGTCCATGTTTTACTGCTCCTTTACAAGTGGCGAGAAAATCAGAAGTTGGCTGTGCTACTCTCCAAGCACAAGTAAAGCGTTCTGTTTTAACTGCAAACTGTTTTCAAATGAAGATCATGCTTGATTACTCGACAATACCAGTCAGAATGTGATTACATTAAAGCACTTCTGGAAAGGGTTGTTGCTACAATTAAATTTCTTGCTTATAGATGTAGTACATTATACATAGTACAACGATATGTTATTTAACGTAACGTAATGTAACATTACTTCATTCTATTCAATGAAGGGTGGGGCAGAGGGGAAAGATCAGGGGGACTTTACTAAAACTCAGCATAGGGGTCTGGGTGGTAGTTAATCCACCAATGGATTAAGGGAGAGAATTACCAAGCTGAGGGTCATGAAGGAAAAAATTGAAAGGGTTCAGCAATATTGTATAACTGGAAGTGATAACAGGACAGTAATATGGTAGAAACTGGGGATACTGAGGGCAAGGATGAGATAGTAAAATTCAGGACCTGTTCAATGAGCAAAAGTCAGTGACAACAAGTTTGATGAGTGAATAAGACTTGGCCAGGACAAGCACCACAGAGTTGGATGACCTCAGGTTTATAAAGACTAGATTAGTCCTAAGAAGTCTAGATTTACCTTTTTTGACAGCAGATAACCTGAAGAATGGGGAGAGTCAGGTGACAGAAATAAGAAATTGTAGCAAAACTGTGCAGCCAATCTAAAGCTCTTCTTGGCTCAAATATATTATGAAGGGAGTGAATACTTGGACAGATTCATACAGTTCCCATTATGGGACTGATGAGAGAACTGAGAATGAGGACAGAATCAAAGTCAATGGCTTGGGGCTTTCCTATTTTGAGGAAATGTATGCTTATCTAGTATTCAGAATATATTCTGCTTGTGATATACCTCTGTTTCAGAAATATTAATACATAATCAGATATTCATTTCTATGAGTGAATTTTTTTGAAACTAGTATGAAAGAGAAATTCAAGGAAGATGGTGTAAAATTCTGCACATCTCATTTTTGTTGTCAAGACTCCATGATGATTGCATGGATTATAAATTCTATCCTTCATTTCATTAAAGTGAAAAATTAAAAGTTATGAGCGATTACAGCTTCGTAGTTGCTCAAGTTTATTCAAAAATTGTTGAACTAATCAATTAAGACATTGAGTGCAGAAGCGAAGCAGGGTCATTATGTTGTTGGTGAGACTACACTTGGAGCATTGTGCACATTGCTGTTCACCCAGCTATAGGAAAGACATCAATAAGATGGACTGGATCAGGAAAGATTCATGTGAATGGAACTGGAATTTGAATGAAAGGGTTAAGCTGGATAGACTAGGAATTTCCTCCCTGAAATATGGGAGATTGAGATGGGACCTTGTAGATATATAGTAAATCATGAGGAGAATAAATAAAAAGTTGATAGTTATGGTCTTTTAAGAGAATCTAAACCTAGAGGGCAGAGATTTAAGGAGAGGGGGGAAAAGATTTAATATGGACCTGACACCACATTTATCAAACAGAGGAAGTGTAGAAGCAGATGAAATTGTAACATTTATCAAATGGATGCATGGATAGATAAGCTTTAGAGGAAAGTAGCCAATTGCAGGAAAATGGGACTAGTTTGATCAGCATGGGCAAATTACTTTAGACATATCACACCAAAACAGGCCACTTCGGCCCATGAGTCTGTGCCACCCAATTTACATACAATTAACCTACACCACCAGTATTTTTTTTAAGAGTGGGAGGCAATCAGAGCCCCCAGGGGAAATCCCATGCAGATAGGGGGAGAACGTACAAACTCCTTACAGACAGCGTGGGATTCGAACTCCAGTCCCAATTGCTGGTGCTGTAAAGCCATTGCACTAACTGCGACGTCAACCTTTCTGCCCAACCGTGCCGCCAAATTACGAGACTAATTTGTTTTCGTGCAGAACAATTTAAAATGGCAGCTTCAATTTTGACTCAAGAGTCATGGATACCTTTTCTAATACTTAAGAGTTGTTGCCATATGAGTAGATGGATGATTATGATGTTTAGATTACATATTTTAATGTATTTTTTGATCCATAATAACTTAGAGTCAAACAGCACAAATGTACACCCTGTAGCCTGCTCTACCTATGCTGACAATCAAGGACTATCTCTAACTAATCCCATTTTGACCAGCAGTTGGTCTGGGACCACTATGCCTTGAGTGATACAAATGATCATCCAGATACCTCTTAAATTTTGTGAGAGTACCTGGTTCATCAGCTTCAGTGGCAGTGTATTGCAGACTATTGTTACCTTCAGGGTGAAAAATTCCTCCTCAAATCTTCTCTAGTCCTTTTATACCTCACCTTAACCCCATGCACTCTGGCATCGGACACCTCTGCTCTGGGCAAGTTTCTTACTATCTAGCTTACTTACTGTCTATGCCTCTAACAAATCTGTGCACAATGAAAGGAACAATCAGCCTCCTCTGTTCCAAAAAAAAACAAACTGAACCAATCCAATTTCTCTTCATAACTGGTGTTCCATCCCCGGTAACATCCTGGCAAATCTCCTCTGCATCCTCTCCAGTGTAATCACATCCTTCCTGAAGTGTGGCAACCAGAAATGCTCACAATAAACCATTTGTGGCCTAATTAATGTTTTATAAAGTTGAATCAAGGTGCTCCTACTCTTGTACTTCATGTCCCAGCTAATGAACGCCCTATTTACTTGTACTTATCCCTTCAAGGGTCATTGGACATGTACACTGAGTTCCCTTTGTTTCTCAATACTCCCTACCACTCATGGGGTATGTCTTACCCTTATTTGATCCAACAAAATGATTCACCTCAAACTTGTCAGGATAAATTCCAGTTTATTTTTAATGATTTGAACTTCTAAGTGAAATGGAATGCAATAAATGCTTATTAACTGCATGGTCAGAATTTTAATCCATTGTTCCTTTAGATAAAGTTAACAGAGATTTATATATAGACAGAAAGAAAATATATTTAAAACATAACTATTTGGAACTCACAAAGCAAGTTTGTTTACCTGCTGTTAATACTTTTAACAGTAATATTTCATAAAAAAATAGAAACAGCTCTTACCGACAAGTAATTTTTAAAGTGTCGTTAGCGTTAATTACATGTTCTTTATTCTGGATGCTAAGGTGTGGCAAAGAGTAGAAACCTGAAAATTAAAACATTAGATGTATTTTAAGTATTTTAGGTAAAATCATTGACACTGATTAGAATAAATATATCAGGGCTTGGTTTAATAACTAAAGATTTATTGTATTGAGCTTCAGCACTGTAAGGTTAAAAATAACAAGAAACCAATGTGGGATAGGTTTTTGACAAAATCACTTGTAATCCACGTTTACCACATCACTGTTTTATTAGTTGTATTCAATTGAAATTGTCAAGAATACCTTGGACATATTAATCCACATCACTTAATGTGTAATACACATGGGCATAAACAGGTCCAGAATAAGTATAACAAATGTTTTATGGAGAAAGGAAGGAAATTCTGCTTGGGTGGATCCAAGGACAGTTTCCTCTGAGGAACTTTGTAAAATTATACTTTAAAATACATGAATACATTTTCCTGTATTTTGTATACTGCAATATTTTAACATTTTGAATAAAATCTGATTTTATATAATTTAAATATAATAAAAATTATAAAGTAAATTATCAACTTAATGAAAGTGTTCTAACTCATTTTGTTTGACCAAAAACAGACTTTATTCACAATAAATTATTTACAAAAGGAAAACTGTTCAAAATCTCTTCCCACCCTTTGTTTCATATCCGTCCATTTTCATCACTATGTTGTTACAGTTTGTGCACAACTTTAGCTGAAAATATTCTTTACCTGTTTTAGCTCTAGACGTATTGAACAGCGAACATATGTCAACGGCTGGTGAGGTTAAATAAAGAAGGTTTTCAAAGAATTATGTTTTAGTTATCATGATGGATCAGGCTTGCACAATATTTCCATCTTCACATTAATTAGCTGCTTCATTCATACATTTATAATATAATTTAATAAAAGGTTCCTCATTAACATAATTTCATTTGTGTATGAATTGGAGTGATATTCAGATAATCTTGCCAGAGCTTTTAATTCCATATGGTGAGCTCATGAGATATAAAGAGTGGTCAAACTCTTTACCCAAACCATAACCCACTAAGCAAAGAGAGTCAATAAATGATAAACTCGACTGATGAAAGCTTACTGAATCTTTCAGAACAATGTCACTCCTTCAGGTTGAATTTGTATTAATCAAGCTGAGGGTAAGTAAGTCCTTAGCTAAGTCAAACCTGGGATTCTGGATAGCACATATTGAGAATGATTTTTGTGAAACCTATTGCTCAGAAGGAAGGGAATCCTTTCAAGAGAACACTACACATCCATGAAAAATGCATGGGAATGGCTTCATGGAGAGGGCATAATGTTTGAAAGCTCTTTCAACTGTGATGAATGATGAAAACATTGAACTCTACAGCACAGCACAGGCCCTTCCACCCAGTGTTGTGCCAACCTAATAACCTGCTCTAATAATTGCCTAGAAGCAACTTGATGCTCTTTCAAAGTTTGCCAGCTGCTTACTTTCAGAGCATTGTCCAGTAATGGATCTTGATATTGTTAAGCTGGGGATGCTCAGAAGGAGAAAACACAATATAATCTCTCGCTTTGTTTCCTACTACACAAGCATGCATGTTTTTACTACTGCATAATCTTTGGATATGTTTACACTGAAGCCAGTGGAAAGTCAAGGTATAATCATTGAGCACATAGAATGATCCTTGCTTCTGATTGAGGAGTTTCTTCTGCAACATTTCCACTAACAAGGTTTCTTTATCATGACCAAGGTAAACTGCAGAAACATTATCAATATATTGATAAGAAGATTTAATGTATAGGACAATGACAAAATGCTTGTTTAAAAATAATAGTGTGTATATTTCAGAAGAAAAGAGACAAAGCAGCAAAGAAGATAAGGGAAAGTACAAGAGCTCATCACCTTGCCAGCTGAGAGTAAGTGAATACTTTTAGGCTTGATAAAAAATTCAGAACTTGAGTATTCCAATGTATGTAGATGTATGGTAGAATCAGAGTTAGTTGATGGAAATACAGGGTAAATAAAATTGGATTAGGGTAGGATTAGAGTAAATGGATGCTAGATTGTTACAATGGATGAAGTCATCTAAGAGGTCCATTTCCATGCTGTGTGACTCTATCATGCCATGCCTCAAAGGAGATTGCCAATCATGGTGGAATTCATGGTAAAGTTGAGCCTGTTCAAGTTAAGTTGTGACTTCAGTAAGCACAAAATCATGCAGAATAAGATTTTATGCCATTTAGGACAAAGGCAGCAAATTCAGGTGACTTTTGATCTTTCATTCTGATTTACTTGAAAGGTGTGGTTGTAAAAGGCCCACTTAGTTTCAATCTTCCACAAGATCAATGCCTATACCTATATTTACAGAAGACCTCTGATTCTGTCCTTTCTCCCATGGAACTAGGAGTGCTTGAGATGTAAAAGACTCACAGAGTGTAATAAATTTAATCTGAATTTCAAGCATAAGGAACAGCAAACATGAAACCCTAGCAGACAAGTTCCAATTTTTTTCTGCTATGAACACCATTCAAGAACAATTGTAATTCACGGTTCTGATGTTGAACTCCAGCAGTCTATCAATTTCAAAACATGTTTGAAGCATCAATAACCAGGTGCAAGTCAGGTGCACTCACCTGTAATACCTTTGCTGATGCCCCACTACAGTATATGCAGCAAGTACACCATGGCCACAAATTCCTCAGCAAAATGACCACAGACCTCATCTCCATTCATGCACATGGACAATGACTGTATTAAGTCAATATTAGATTTACATTTGAAATTAACTCTGATTATTTCACTTTAGTATTTCTTCTTTCTTCTTCTTTGGCTTGGCTTCGCGGATGAAGATTTATGGAGGGGTAAAGTCCACATCAGCTGCTGGCTCGTTGGTGGCTGACAAGTCCGATGCGGGACAGGCAGACACAGTTGCAAGGGAAAATTGGTGGGTTGGGGTTGGGTGTTGGGTTTTTCCTCCTTTGGCATTTCCATCTCAGTTTTGCAATTTGTATTTTATTCAAAGACCAAAAGATCCATGTTTTTATAGATGTATTACATCCAGAGTTGTGCTTTAAAATGATGGACATACCCTAACAAATTACAATAATACCCTAATAAGTTACAATAAGTAGTTGATATTTGCCACAGTGAAGGCGCTTGAAGCCATGGGGAGGGTCAAAGAGGTTATTAATTTAATAAATTAATTAAAAATTTATTTAAACTAATTCACAAATTTATTAAGGCATGTTAACTATTTTCTGTTCTGCAAGTTTTTCAAATGCATGTATCAGAAAATTCTCCAGTTCGTTTACTGGTTATATTGGGGAGGAGGTGCACTTTCCCCGATCCACAGAAACTGCTTTCAAATGTTTCAATAGCAGGGAAGGCCCCAGTGATCGAAAAGTTCTAAGGGAACAGCCAGATTTTGTTCTTGTTGCTGCTGTGGAAAGTGTAGCTCAGAAATATTTGCCGAAAAAGACAATGTTGCCTCTTCAAATGTCAGTGGTTGATTCTCCACCCTCTGTCATAACAGGATGAAGGGCAGATAGCTCAGCGTGAGAGAGCTGATTGAGGCTTCACAAACTCCTGGCAGGATTCCGATGTTCTCATGTTCACGCATTCACCAAAAGCGTGAAATATTAAAACAATCAACAAGGCATCTCATCCTTTGCGGAGCTTTCGAGTTTATTCCTGTTTCTCTTTAAAATGTAATATCAAAAGAAAAGCAATAATCTATTGATAATTGTCCATTAGAAGGGGACCTAATGCCTTTAACTGGCTTCATTCGATTCATTTTAGTGCAAGCTGCTTCGGACTTATACGTTTAATCAGGCATTTTAAACAAAATCGTAATAACTGCTTCAACATGAGCACAATAGCCAAAAGAGTACAGAAGGCAATAATACAAATAATCTACTCATACAGCTCCCCCCCCCCCCCCCTGTTTTGGAGAGATATAGGAAAAGGAACTGATCCTGAATGTAACTGGAGGGACTAACTGTGCAGATTCACCTTATTAGAACAGCCACGAATTGTTTTGCGGTTACGACCACTAATTGTGCAACAGATTTCCTCTGATCAACAAGAAGTCCCACGCCTCCTGTTCGTCTGTCAGGGTCTCCTTCAACGGAACAATCCCCGTTGACAGCAGACTTCAGCAACTCGATTGCCCCAAATGATTATCCACTCGCCTTTAATCAGCTACTGGATAATTGCAGTGCATTAAAAAAAGAACGATCGCACAGACTGTACCAAAGTCTTTTTTTGTTTGGCACCGAGCGTCTTTTTTGTTCAGTTTCCCTTTTCGAGAAGTGTATGGGCAGTTCAGTGGTTTTAGCAGCATATTTTGTTCTGGACTATTTCCCTCCGGGAAAGGGCAGGAAGGGAGATAATCATTTTTTTTTGGTGCTTTGCTGTGAGTCAAAAACCCACTCACGCGATGGAATCGAAATGTAGGCGCAATATTCCGAAAACCGTATGGTGCGCTACTGGATAAAGGTTGTGCGCATCTCAGGGCGGTCACGAGCAATGGCTCTGCGATCTATTGCAGACTTGGAGCGGTTGAAGGAATGTTGCTTCTGGCATCGATGAACCCGGTCCTCTGCTTTAGTTCCAAACATCGAACTTCTAGACCCAAATTGGTTATGTTTAGAGATTTTGGCATAAAGTACAACGCTTGCACGAGAAAGGACCCAAAACTGTATCATCTCTTCAGATCCAAAATAATATTCACAATTTACGATCCACTGATTGGGAAATATGTTGGGCCGGTGCAGGTGCGAAGAAAAGATAGACGAAAGAGTATTTGTACTTCAGTCCCGAGTCCGAGATTGCAGTGAGCTGGAAACACCAGTCAATGAGCCCACCTGAATCTGAGGCGTCGTGTTATTGACTCAACAGCATTACCCAAACTTCGCACCCCGCAGTCCAACTAACTGAATGCGGTTCATTGTGCTTTCGGGAAAGCATGTGGGAGAGCCAAAGATCTCCCGATCATGAACCGAGCACACTGACGGTTCCCTGTTCATCTCTCCGCAATAAGTGACAAATAATTCCACCGCTGCTGGAAATCGGAAACTGAAAATGTGAGAAACACTCGGGCATCAGCTCGCATTTTCTGAGTGTTTCCAGCATTTCTTGGTCTTGGTTAGATTTTATACACCCTACTACCGACCGTACGACCCCGAGGAACACCAGGGGCATACTTTAACATAAAAGATCAAAAACCTCTTTAAATTCTCAATGGTAAAGGTCAATTCTCCATTTACAATGTACCAGTGTTTTCCTGTCTATGTAATCTAAATAATAGCGTGTTTACCATTATTGAGAAAATATTTATTTCTAAGGCTCTCATACTTGTTTTCGGATGAATTAGTCGTCATTATAAATCATTTAAAGAAGCGGTCACGGAGGTCAGCTTCTCTCCTGCAAGAATCGAGACGCTTTCCATCTTCAATTTAATAATCTAAAAAAAAATCGCCTAGCACTTTGTTTAATTTGCAGAGTAAACGTGTGGTTTAAGTTACGATGCAAATCAAAAATCGAATTGTGTACCATTAACTTAAATTTTCATCACGAAACAATGTCTACTTTTTCCTATTATATTTGAATCGTATGTTCATTTGTTACAGAGTGGGGGCCTTTTAAAGATCATAAAAGAACATTTCTACGTGTGCTTGAAGAAAACCCTCACCAGCTGAATCAGAAATCCGCATCCCGAGCCACAGAAGCGCGTAAACCCGTTTCCACGACATGTCACGATGAGTAGAATCCAGAACAAGATGATTTCTGATCCAGTGCGGCTATTTTCTCAATAAATGTTGAATGATTTCCAACCTCGTAGCTACATTCTTTTGTCCCCGATACAATCGTTTAATGTCACCCTTGAGTCAGAGGTTGACTGAAGTCTGCAAAGAATCCAGGAATAAAATCTTGTATCAAGATCGTCCTCTAGAGGAACGCCAGGTTCAACTAGATGAGAATGAACAATTGAGTGGACATGGCAATTTACTGGTTATATTGGGGAGGAGGTCCCAAGCCACGAAAATTGATCCATGCGTCACGTGTCTTGTGGATGCAGCTAATTACATTTAAAAAATGACAAAACAACCACGAACTGGAATGAACGTGGCCCTGATCTTAAAAGCAAAAACTGGGATAAATCTATACAGACGATGCCTATATTAATTCTGTATTGAAAGCACTAATTTAAAATATGTATAGAAACAGCATTAAGTGCATATAATCGATCCAGATATTAACACGCTCATTATAAAACGTTCAAGTCAGAAGTTCTGTGTTGTAAATTTGGAGCAAATGTTCCAACTTCCATGTGTTTTTGGCTCTCGAGCAGTCACGCATATATTGTTAATAAAAGAAATCTTGTTTTTCTCTCAGAAGTGGGAAGTTTAAAAATAATAATTTGCCACAAATCGAACAATGAAGTGTCAAGAGAGCATTTCGCCAATGGTGTTACAATATCATACCCTCCGTGAGTTGGATTCAATGCCTGTATTGCACGCGCAAGTTTCTTTATCGAGAGCAGACTGGTCTCAGCTACCAGTTGTTACGTTCGCAGTGACTTTAAGTCGAAAGTAACCCGATGATTTTACCTCGTTCTTTAGCACAATTCTCACCAGCCGTCGTCACACATCGTTTTCAGCCGGATGTGAACCAGCAACACAAAGCAGCAATAAAATTGGCATCACCCTGGAGTTCTCAAAGGGCACAGAACATTGGAAATGGAAATGGATGTAATTTAGGTTTAGCTTTGGGGAGGAGAGGAAAATTTGCTCCCTATTTTTCTGTACTAGCAGGTTTACAATTTACTTATGGAGAGGAACAAAAATGGGATTATTCCTGCTGTCCTATCCAGAACCAATGCAGTGGGTCCATGTGTGGGCATCTGCTGTGCAGAGATTAACTGTATTACCTGTACGTAATTAGCTGTGAAGTGGATTTGAACAACGTATGCCGGCCAAAGGTGCTCCCCCCCCCCCTTTTCTTTAATCATTAAGAACTTGACATTTATTAGCAAAGAAACTATCGAATTCCACTACAAACATTAAATCCACCCTCTTTTATCAAACGCTATATTTTAAAAGTTAAACATTTAACATTTTAATTTCAAGGATACTGATGAACTTGTATAGTCTATCAAAGCCTTTCCTTCACATTTCACAATTAGTTTTGCACAATGATGTCTATGTTTCCTCCCCTCTGACTTTCCTGTGTAAATCCATTGCACCTTCTAATCAAGATATGAAGATGATGGCTGGAAGCCCATTCAAAACGACCTTCTCACTCCTAACCAATCACTCCCAAGTCAAATGTCCAATGACTGTCATAATACCATGTGAATAGGCAAAGGGAGTCATTTTGTTGGTGCATTGCTTTACACAAATGTGCTTTTGCTTGGACATTAATTGCCGATCTCATTCATTCTAACCAGTGGGGTAAAACAGGAAAAGAAAATGAGTGTGGGAAAACGAGAGTGACAAATTGGGATCTTACCTGACCTGAGAGTATTAATGCTGATACTGGGTGTCTTAGATCAGTATGGTACTTGATCTATTCTCAATCATCAAATCACTGCCCCACCCTCTGGAAAATTTTCTTACCAGGTGCCATTACAACATCAGAAAGACAAGTCCTAGCTTACGTTTACCATTCCCTGCAAAATGGAGCTTCTGATCTCAGTTATTCAGAAGTGATTTTTTTTGTTATGAACAATGAGATGCTGGAGGAACTCAGTGGGCAAAGGCAGCATACTGGGGTAGAAATGATCAGTGCACATTTTAGGTCTTAATCTTTAAAAAGAAAAATTTATAAGTGGGTGATATTACTACATAAAGGGGAAAGAAGCTGGGGAGAGGCCAAAAGGTGATAAGAGCAGAAGAGGTGAAGAATCAGGTATAAGGAAGGACCACTGGGAAGGAGGATTTAGAGGGAAAAGTAAGTACAGGAGTAGGTAGAGATGGAAACAGTGGAACCTGATGGAGGTGGAATTACCTAAAATAAGGAAAAAAAAATCAATGTTCATGCTGTTAGGGAGGAATAAGATGTGTTGTATCCCAAGTTCATTGTTTGGCCTCACCCTGACAATTAATGAAGCCAAGAGCAGATTGTGGAGGGGGAAGGATTTTAAATAGTTGACTGGAGGAAGTTCACGACTGCTCCTAAAGGGGTGAGGAAGATATGGAAGATATGTGCTGAAGTTGGCAGAAGTGTCAAAGGATAATATATCAAGTTCAGAGGCTCACACCGTGGCATGGTAAAAAGTAAGGGCCTAAGGGATTCTGTATTTGCTTTGACTCATGGTAGGTGGGGTGAGGGCAGAAGCATGAGAAACAGAGGTGAAACTGGTAGGGATTTTTATCAATGACAGTAGGGAGAATGCATATTTATTAAGAAAAGAGAACATTTTAGATATCCATCAGTGGGGGCCTCATCCTGTTTAGTAATTTGTTTAGTAATAATGTAGATCATGTTATCTTGGGCTTTGGCTGTGTCAGCTGTGCTTCAGAGGTAATATTCTGCTCTCAGAATTTTCCAGCTTCAACAGGGTTCAACAGTACTAAAATCTTGGCTAATATTTCAGTGCAGCACTGAGAGAGTAAAGCATTGTTAGAGGTGCTATGACTTTTTGGGTCCACAGCATTTTATGACAAAGTATTTCTCCTAGCAGTGGACAAAATGTATCTATTGTTAAAAAAATACTTTAAAAAAAGATATTATCACTGTTGTTTATTGGAGATTATTGTCCTCAAATCAGGGGCCACATTTCCTGCTTTGCAACAACTGTAATATTCTGAAATGTGCCCACTTTCTCTCTCCATTGATACTGCCTGACCAGTGGAGTTCTTCCAACATTTCTTATACTTACCATCTTGTATCTGCAGTTTGTTGCTCAAATACAAATAAAAGCCTTTGTTTGAATTATTTCATTTTTTAACAAAAAAAAACCCCACAAAAGTATATACTGGAAAATCTGTATTTTTATTATCCATCTTTTAAATATAAAATTTCATGAAATGTGTAATATTGTAATCCTTTTAAAATGGTACTTATTTGGATACAGAACATTTGAATTTCAGTGCATGTGTACATTGTACCATGTGTATGACAATAAATTCGTTAACCTGATAGGTCAGACAGTGTATGGAAAAAGAAATAGTTTCAGGTCTTCAGGGTGACAGACTGGAAACGTTGATTGGTTCTCTTTTCCATTGATGCTATTGGAACTGCTGAGATTTTCAACATTTACTTGTTTTGTTGCAGAAATCAAGCCTTTGTCGTTTTTTTTAAAAAAATCAGTCACATTTTAAATTGTTTTAAAATATCTGAACATGCAGATTTAATTCTTATGGATAGAGTGCCTGCTTGTGAAACGACTCGATTTATTTAGTTGTGACGAAAGGTTTCGACCCGAAACCGACAATTTCCACGCTCACCCCCATGTTTCTCGACCCGCTCAGTTCCGTCAGCAGATGGTTTCATGCCTCAGATCCCAGCGGCTGCCGTCTCCAGCATTTCGATCTATTTTGGAGACTGTAACGCGGGCTAATAGATTTGCTTGAAGTGTTCTCATTTCCAGCATAATTCTTGAGATTGTTTGCAGCCATTAAGGACCTTTTGGAAGTTTCAGAAATAATATCCTTGATCACAAAATTTCATTTCACTGTGATGTTGAATGCGTAGACACTGCCAAGAGTTATGGCAAATTTATATTTTGTTTCGGTGTTAACATTATGCCTAAAATCACAACGGGCCACTTGAAGAATCTGCTGCAGCCGAGCTTCTTCTACATTCAGGTGAAGCATGAGAAGAAAATCAGGTAGAATAAAAAGGGGCACAACCACGTCAAAAGAACCTAAATGCAAAGAAAGTTGCGAAGGAAGTAAGCACTGTTGATGGTTTGTGATTTGAATGCAGAATACAAGAACTAGATTGGGGAAAAAAATAAAGCAGTATAGTTTAGGAAAAGAAATCCACGTGTGGTGAGATTTCCCTCGTTAAGGTCACTTTACTGGTTATTGTGAAAGATCAACTGTTTACCCTCAATTGCCGCTGCCCTGGTAAACGTTGACTGCCTTTGCCAGAGAACTTGGTTTGAAGGACTGGGCATTTTGAACGTGCTGTTCGATTCAGCACTCGTTTTCGTTTGCACTAAGATCCACATGTTTGAAGATGCTGCAGTGATCACTAGGGAAGGGTTTTAATTAACCATATAACTGTTTACGGCGTGCAAACAGGCCATGTCGCCCCTTCAAGTCCACGCCGGATCACTTGAACAACTCCAGTAGCTTCCCCCTCCTGCTCTCCGCCCATAACCCTCCAACCCCTCACATCCTTGATATACATTTAAATCTAGAGCACGGTAGAAGCCGATTCCAGCCATTTAAACCCGCGCCGCCCATTTAGACCCAAATTAACCTGCAAACCCTTTACGTTTTGGAAGGAAAGGTGGGAGCAACCGGAGATACGGGGAGAATGTACCAACTCGTTACAGCCAACATCCGATTTGAACGCGCGTCGCTGGCGCTGCAATCGCGTCGTGCTCAACGTTATCTATCAAATCAATGAAGTGGTTGAGATGAGGCAGTGCTTGTCCGGCGCTTATCTATAAAACACGCCAGTATTAACTCCCAACGACTATTATAGCGGAAGTTATTTCTGGCTGATACGGGCAAATGCGAAAGAATAATTCCAACAGAAGTGTGGTGTGCTTTCCTTTGGCCGGGATTCATACCAATGGACTGAAATAGCAAACTACCGCAGGCATGACTCAAATCGACGCGCATCCATCAGTGCATGAGCTCCTCCAGCATTGCGTTTTTACAGTTTAGTTGCAATGACTGTGTCATGAGTTTTCCTTAAAAAGAAGAGAACGGGATGTCCCTCCAATTTGTTCTCCATTCTAAAATGTCCTAAAAATTAACGAGTCATTCGTTTCCCCAATGGACTTGTTGGTCAAGCTGGTTAGTAAATTTGGTTATTGAATGGATCTAGTGAGAACTCCATGATTTGAGAATGACCATAACAACGGGAGAATTTTATGGACACACGTTGTAATCTGATTCGCATCGGGCCAGCTTCATGGCATTCGCAACCCATCGGGGGGGAAAAAAAACCCCCGCGCTCTCTGAAGTGCTTTCTTTCCACAAGGGGAGAAGATTTCCTGTTGGATGGAATGTTTTGATTTCCTTTCAGACGGTCCCCTGCAGTCACGCCTGATGAGTTTCTGTCACGATCTCTAGTTTAGAAGCAGTTTGTTGAGGGTCTGACTCTCTCTGAGATAAGCATTGAAGGCTGCTGTGTATTGTCTGTGCAGCTTTCGCGCTTTGGCCTGGATCTTATCAATGGAAAAAAAAAACTTTTAGTTCACTTGAAGGTCAAGGTGGCAGTATTCTAACAGTACAGACAGTCCAGCAGTTAGTCAAGTGCCAGCCCAAACTCACAAGGGAGTAAGTACATTTTCTGCCTCCACTGTCCAATTGAATTTCACATTGGATATTGCAACAGACTCTGTAAGCTTTATTTTCTTCAGTTGAACTCGTCAGAACTCGAGCAGCTGAAGTTGAAATGTTTAAACCTCCGGTTGTTTGCAATTTCATCGTGGTCGTATGTGAAGACGGGAGGTTTCCAAAATTCCTGGTGCAGATCCTCGGCTGTGGATATTTCGTGGCTCCCTGGCCGAGCCAAGGATTCCATACAGAGATCCTTTATTCCTACCACCTTTTCCACTGGCATCCCAGCTAATTGGCTGTGCAGTGTCCCGGAATAGGAAACCCAATATGCCGTTTCCACTGGGCCACCCTTAACTGGGACACTAATTGCTTTTCCACTAAACACATCCTGGAGGATCAGAATGTTCTATCTTCAACTGGAAACGGGTGACTTTCTGCTGTCCCTTTTCCATGGGTTTTATCAGCACACTGGGGATATGAGTAGAGGCAGAGGTGGTTAATCCCCAGCGTGAAATGACAGTCCCAGTACTTTCCCAGTTAATTCCTGGGACAGGGTGCCAGTGGAAAAGGGGCTACAGTCTCTACTGATGTTGATGGGTTAGGCTATTTGTTTCACAATGGACATGCTACAATCAACAAGGATACAGTGAGGCAGGATGGTAATGGGAGCCACAGCTGGGAGATTGTAAAACCAAAAGTAGGGGACCGCCTGGTATTATAAATGTTCCATTATTTTCACGCAATAGTACATTTAGAATGTTACATACATGAAATTCTTTAACTTTGTCTGCTGTAAGGAAGACAGGAAGTCACCACTTTGTCAAGCACCCCTCATAGAAATGAGGCCTCAGCGAGAAACAAACTTGCAATCCCCTGGTTTATAAGACCAGTGCTCTAACCACTGAGCTATTGGAGCCTCATTATCATTACACTAAGAGATAACCCACAGGAAAGCAAAACGGGGTAAATGTACCCTTTTATTGGAAAAGTGTATATTTATGGGACCTCTGCATCCATGATGCTGTCTTCAGGACAGGGGATAGGATAGCACTAAGATCAACCAGGGCTGGACTATCCTTTGCAATCTGGAAGGGAAAGTGAGGGTACACACAGAGGATCCACAGATAGCTGTGCGACACCGGCAACTCAAGGCACATCTGGCAAGGGATCAAGACTATTACGGATCACGTTAATCTTATGGATTAAGGACAATAATGCCTCCCTTCTAAACAGACTGAACATCTTCTATGCACGGTTTGATGAGAAGAACAGAATGATGCCAAAGAAAGCTTCTTGTCCCCCTGAAGAATGACCCCCGCATATCTGTGGCCGAAGTGAGGAGAACCCTATTCAAGGTGAACCATACAAGGCAGCAGGACCAGACAAGATATCTGGTCAGGTACTGAAGGACTGCACAGATAGAGGTCTTCATAGAGATTTTCAACACCTCACTGCAGCACTCCATCATTCTCACAGGGTTCAAGACAGCTACCATTATTACAGTACACAAGAGGACGACAACAACAGGCCTCACTGACAACTGCCCCTGTGTCATTGACCTCCACCATTATGAAAAGCTTCAAGCATCTGAATGCATCAAAGCACACCTCCCAACAATACTAACCAATTTCAATTCACCTATGGCAAAAAACTGTTCTACAGATGATGATATAGCTTGTCAACTCACTCCGTCCTGGCCCACCTGGAAAATGATGCCAGACTGCTGTTCATCAAGTTCAACTCAGCATTTAATACAATCACTCCCCAGAGGCTGGTGGAGAAGTTGTCCTCAATGGGACTCAATGCCCTTCTCTGTAATTGTTGTTTGAAGAGGGCACGTAAAATTATTGAGGACCCCCTTACACTGCACACAGCATCTTTCCGCTGTTCCCATCAGAGAAGAGATACAGGAGTATCAGCCAGCAGCACCAGACTGAAGACCAACTTCATCCCAGGGGCAGTGAGAATGCTGAACAACCAAACAAACTGCTCACAGTAATAATCTGAGATGCTCATTTGTAAAAAAAACTATTTATTTTTATAGATATAATACTTGTCCTGTATATGTATTTTTTGTCTGTATGTATGTTACATCTGGTTGTGTGTCTGCATGTTTTGCACCAAGAACTGGAGAACTCTGTTTCATTGGTTTGTACTTGTTCAATCAGATAACAATAAACCTGACTTGACAACTTTTAGAATCAATTTTTGAAGTGTGCATTCATCCTGATAAACTTGGCATGACTCTATTGCATTGGATCAAGTGATTCAGTTAACTATGGCCATTAGTGAAATCCCAGAGACTGCAAATATTGAAATTTGGAAAAAAATCTTTTGGAGCTGGCTTCGGTGAAAGAAAAAGAATAGTCAAGGTTTCAGATCCGAACCCTTCTTGAAGACTCAAAACATTGACCATTCTTGTTTTCCCACTGATACTAATTAATTTGCTGAGTTTCTCCAGGAGAATATCATTCCACCACCACATCACAATTTTCCCAAAGATGTTCCCTGGCAGTATTGGAACCCATTGGATGTGCTGTGAAAATCTGGGGATATGTGTGACTTCCTGACTTGGCATAAAATATACCAAGCCAGAAGCAGACATTTCTGCAATTTCCCTGTATTCATATGTGGAAGCCAAAAGAAAATCACCAGCTGCACCAAAACAAAATGGTTGCTTAGAGGACCATATAAGACATGTGTTGTACAAAATGTTGAGTTTACACAGTTTCTTTAGTTCATTTACAATATCTCATAATAAACTAGAAAATACATTTTGTTTATCCAAAATGAATAAGAAATTTGCTAAATTTTACTGAAAGAACTGAATTCCCAGTGATTAAAAATACCAGTGAAAAATAACAGGTAAATCTGGTCATTGCATTGTAGGAAAGATGTGAAGGCTTTGGAGGAGGTTCAAATGAATTTCACCCAATGTTGCCTGGATTAGAGAGCTGTAAAGAGAGTTTGGACAAATTTGGATTGTTTCCTCTGGAGTGGTGCATAAAATTATAATGGACATAGGTAGGGTTAATTTTTTTAAATTTAAATTTAAATATAAAAATGAGATATACAGCACAGGCCGTTTCAGCCCATGAGTTCATGCCACCCAATTTACCCCCAATTAACCTACACCTCAATATGTTTTGAATAGTGGGAGGAAACCGGAGCCCCTGGGGAAAATACATGCAGACACAGAGAGAACATACCAACTCCTTACAGACAGCATGGGATTTGAACCCCTGTCTCAATCACTAGCACTGTAAAGGCTTTGCCCTAACCACTATGCCAACTGTGCCACCCTTTTTGATCATGCCTTTATCCCCATGGTGATATGATTAACACTAGAGGGCATGGATTTAAGATGAGAAGGGAGAAAGTTTAAAGGGAATTTGCCAGGAATTTTTTTACAGGGAGGCTGGCATAAGCTGGCACAATAGTAACATTTAAGAGGTATTTAGATGGGCACATGAACACGCAGAAGATGGAGAGCTATAGAGTTTTTGTTAGCAGATCGTATTAGTTTACATTTACATCATGATTGGCACAGACATTGTGGTCAAAGGGCTTGCTCCTGTGCTGTATTGTCTATCTTCTTCTAACAAAAAAAAAGTGGAGTAATCTCACCACCTCCCTCCCTACTTTCTCTAAGCTATGAGGAACAGTTTTTAGTTATCAACTTGAAATGAACAGAAATTGGGTCACACAATCCTCTCAATGCCCAATGAATATCAATCATATTTAAGCCTTTGGCATGACTGTCAGTCTGGTACAATATATCACAGGTCTACATTATCTTAAATTCCTCCCCACAGTCTATCCTTCCTACCCCATCCATCCATGCCATATTATCTTACCTTTATTCTACTTCTTTCCCTTTTTTTTGCTGACTTTTCACTCCCTTTGTTTTTCTCTTGTCCTGTTAACTTTTCTTCCACCATCTGACCAAAGTACCCTCTCCATTCTATTAGTTGCTGGAACAGTAATGACTCAAGTAAAATGCATCAAAATATACCCTTGGTAGAAATTAGGTCCTTAAATAGAAGCAATGCAGAGTTTTGATTGTAAAGTAGTTATTACTTTATACTTTATTTTGTATATCATATGAAAGCAGTCCAGTCATTCAGTGGATTTTGCTAATGTAGAAAATCATGTTCAGTTTAAGTTTTAGTTCAGTTTCACCTGGCCATGAAATTTACAAATAAATCATTTTTTTTTAATATGGTCAGGACAACCCTGTAACGTATTCAGTCTCCTTGAGTGTCAGCAAATTATAGTTTCTGAAAAGTAATTGTTTTATCCTAAACTTAGCATGCAAACTTTAAAAAGATTTCATCTATATGGTTGATTCTTTAACCTTTTGTGAACTTATTCCAAATTTTTATTTAGGTAAATTTCAATAGCTTGCTTATACATCTGGCATTTGCAGATAACCTGACAATAAACCCATTTTAATAACATGTTGCCAAATTTCCTGGAATTTTCCATTTTAGGGAACTAAGCCATTGTAACTGATTCTAAGTCGGGTAAAATGCTCACAGCTCAGTACATAAACACCCCTGTCCGTCTGGCTCGTTAAATTTTGTTAGCCTTGCCCTCCTTACTTAGAACATACACAACTTTTGGAACATCTGTAAGGTTTTCCTTGTTTAGCATTACATTGGTTGTAAACTAAATCCCAACAATCAACATCCAGCATGAATTGAAACATGAAAGTCTGCAGACACTGTAATTGTATCAAAAACACAAGTATGCTAGACTCACAGGTCTCACAATGTCATAGGAGGTAAATACACATAACCAGTGTTTCAGACCTGCATCCTTCTCGAAGGTATGACCAAAAAGCAGGCAGTCGCCTGAATAAAAACGTTAGAGAAAAGGGAGGAAAGGGGTGGGGGGACTGGACAGGAGAGGAAAGGAGAGAATTGATTGGAGGAAGAGTGGCTCTGTCAATGCAGAGCTGAAGGAAAGGAGACAAAGACAGAGCTAGAAGAAAATGAGATAGGGGTGAAGGCACTCAGAAACCAGAGAAGTCGATGTTAATACCAGCCGGTTGGCGGGTGCCCAAACGGAATTTGAGGTGGGTTTTTTAAGACATACAGCACAGAAACAGACCCTTCTGGCCTATGAGCCTGCGCTGCCCAATTAGACCCAGTTAACCTACAAATCCCATATGTTTTGAAGGGTGGGAGAAAGGAGGTGGCGTAGATAAAAACTTACACTCGACTGGAGGGAGAACAAATGCTTTTATTAGCTTACAACACAGGTAGGGTTCATGAACGGGCTTCAGAACGGTTCTGGGTTTCGGCGGGAAACATACAGGCCCAAGGGGGAGGAGCTGGGAGGCAGGACCAGTCATCAGTACAGCACACTTCTGGAAAATCCCAGTTCATTACATTCACCCCTTCCTTCAGAATTAAGGGTCTGTGGATGAAAAGAACAAGGATCAGAAGCCGGTAATAGACACAGAAGATAAATATTTACAACATTATTTACAGATTCAGGCAACCCGGGGGCCTGGAGATCCTAGTGGAGTGCCTTAGCACTGGGGAACATAGGGCTCTTTGATTCTCCTGTTCTGCCTGTGATGCAGGGGCTTAGATTCAATGATAGAGGGGGGCTCACTCTCCTCCTGAACTGGGTCCCCTGAGGTCCTGAGTTGGGATGGGGAGAAAGAGCTCGGTAGCTCGTGGGGCACCTGAGGCAATGGATCCTCTGTTCCAG
The DNA here is from genome assembly GCF_036971445.1 of Narcine bancroftii. Taxonomy (NCBI): domain Eukaryota; kingdom Metazoa; phylum Chordata; class Chondrichthyes; order Torpediniformes; family Narcinidae; genus Narcine; species Narcine bancroftii. Next base: position 100,577,089 of record NC_091471.1, on the reverse strand, counting down.
TGAGTGCCAGGCCCCTGATGGAGACGGTGTCTTCTCTAATATCTGTGTACTCCATGAAGGTGTACGTGAGTTGGCATGGAGCAATTTCACCCTTTCCACCAGGGGGTCAGTCTTGCTTCACCTCACATGCTTCTTGAGAAGGACCAGACCAGGACTAGTGCGCCAGGCTGCGAGTGTAGTCCCTGATGTTGACCTTCTGCCGAATGTAAACATGAGTTCATGAGGTGTAGCATTGGTCACAGTGCAGAGTAGTGACCGAATTGAGTGGAGAACGATGGGGAGGACATCCTGCCAGTGAGAGTCTGGAAGGCCTTTTTGCTTCAAGGCAAATTTTACAGCCTTCCAGATCATGGCATTCTCTTTTTCAACTTGCCCATTCCCCCTAGTGTTGTAACTGGTAGTCCTGCTGGATTTGATGCCCCTAACCAGCAGGTACTGAAGCAGCTCATCGCTCATGAAGGCTGAGCCCCGGTCACTATGAATATAGCTGGGATACTCAAACAGGGTGAAAATAGAGTCTAGGGCCTTCATAACAGACAAGGCAGACATGTCTGAGCACAGGATGGCAAACGGAAAGTGGGAGTACTCATCGATGACTGAAAGTAGATGTTCCCATTTGTGGAGGAGAGAGGTCACATAAAATTGAAGCGGAGCCATTCGAAGGGCCTGGATGACTTAATCAGGTGCGCTATCATGGGGCTACAAAAGTGTGGATTGCACTTAGCAGAGACCTGGCATGACCTGGTCATTTCCCTGACATCTTCTATAGAGTAGGGCAAGTTGTGGGTCTTGACGAAATGAGCCATGTGGGTAACCCCTGGATGGCAGAGCTCATTGTGTATGGTCCACAGTTGACCGGTGTGTGTGCAGGCACAACATCCCCTGGACAAGTCATCTGGAAGGTCATTAAGGGCCCCTGGCCGGTAGGTGATGTCAAAATTGTAGGTGGAGTAGATGAGTTTGATCATCCATCTAGCAATTTTGTCATTTTTGATTTGGTCCTTTTTGGAATTCCTGAACATGAATGCGACAGAGAGCTGGTGGTCCATGAGGAGCTTAAATTTTCTACCAGCCAGGTAGTGCTTCCATTGCCTTACGGCTTCCACAATGGCCTGAGCCTCCTTTCCGCAGACGGGTGCCAGAGCTCATGACATTGAAACGTCCATGAGAAACGTCCAGCCTGCCCACCTGATTGAGAGTAGCGGCCAGGGCTACGTCCGAAGCGTCACTTGGAAAGGTACATTCTCATCTACTGCATACATGGCAATTTTTGCAATGTAACTTTGGAGGTAATTAAAAGCTGTCTGGGCTTCGGCCAAAAGGGGGAAAGTGGTCTCCTTTAAGAGGGGATGAACCTTGTCGGCATATTGAGGACCCACTGGGCGTAATGTGAGAAAAACCGCAGGCATGTCCTTAAAGCCTTTGTGGTCCTGGGGAGAGGAAGCGTCCTATCGGGATTGGGGCTAATGATGCCATTCTCCACGTCGTAGCCAAGGATAACCAGTCATGTAGTCCTGAATACAAGATTTAGGCCTCTCATGGCGTGGAGAAAACTCTAGAGATTGGCATCCTAGTCTTCGACAGTGTGACATTGTCGAGGTGGGGAAAGTAGTCTTCAACCAATACTCGTCCACCATCCTGTCCATCTGCCACTGGAAAATAGACACCCCATTGGTAATACTGAAAGGGACCCTCCGGAACCAATAGAGTTGACCGTTAGCCTCAAATGGCATGCACAGGCAGTCCTCGGAATGGTTCGGCAGCTTGTGATAGGCAGCTTTCAGGTCGATGGTTGAATACATCTGATACTGCGCGATATCGTTCACCATATCCGAAATGCAAGAGAGGGGGTATGCATCCAGGAGTGTGTATCTATTAATTGTTTGGCTATAGTCAATCACTAACCTGGACTTCTTTCCCCCTTTACTACCACCACTTGCAATCTTCACACGCTGGTGCTTGGTTAAATAATCCCCTCCTCCAGCAGGTGCTGGGTCTCCATCTTTATAAACTTCCTGCCTGCCGCACTTTACTTTCTGCTCTTAGTGGCAATGGGCTTACAGTTAGCATGGAGAGGCTGCAAGTAGGTCCTGGTTTTGAGGGCTCTCTGTTCCGAACCATTACCGGGGGAAGAGGACCAGAAAACTCCAAGGTTACACTTTTAAGGTGACACAGGAAGTCCAGACCCATCAATACTGGAGCACATAATTCATCTAAAATGTACATGCAAAATTCACAAAATTTCCCTCTCCCCCAATGACAGATGAACTATACAATGCCTCTGAACAAATGCTAAATGGGATTGGGACACGAGGAGGATTCGGTAATTAGACAGGAACATTTTTAAGTTATATTTTTGCACAGTCCATGAATCTATTAAACTTTCCAAGGAGCTTGTATCAATCAGGCACTTGGTTGAATGTCCATTTACCTTCACGATTACCATCGAGTTGCTGAGCTAGTGAGGTCTATTCTGGTCAAGGATGCCAGGGACGCCATGCTCTTGCCTCAAATGGTCCCCTCCGTCCTGAGTTGACCTGCGCAAGTAAAATGGTGCTGACGTCGTGGCGCAGAAAGATGGCCATCCTCCTTCCTCCTCTAATAATGATGGTGCCGAATTCAAAATTGGGCCACTGCAGAATGGCTGCTGAGTCTTTTCTCACCATTTCCGTATGCGGCGGATTGCACATCAGGTGATCTTGGGTGAGTCCAGGGCAGACACTTTGGGGCTGGAATTGGATCCAGGAGTGGTACAGGCTTCCCCGGACCTCCCTTCGCATGGCAACCCTCGCCCAATGTCCCTTCTTCCCGCTGCTGGAGCAGGCTGAGTATTTGACTGAGCAGCAGGCATGGGGGTGCTGTCTCTTGCCGCAGAAAAATGACTCCAGGTCTTGGGAAGCAGCAGCCATTGGAGTGGGGAGTCGCCGGTCCTTGGAGGTGCTCATGTGAGAGCATGAGTTCGCTGGCCTTGAGGTCATCGTTCTTAAGTCTGGCCAGTTCCAGCGATTTGGCAAGCTCGACGAGGCTAGCAAGGTCCTTCCTTCCCAACTCGAGCAGTCTGTGCCTCACATACCTCAAGCAGATACCTGTGACTAGGGTGTCCCAGATCTGTTCATCTTCTGGTCGCGGCCTGAAGTGGCCTCATACCTACACTTCTTAGCCAGCATCCGCAGATCCAGCAGGTAGTCATCAATTGACTCTCCAGGCTGTTGGTGGCAAGCTGGTGCCTCACAAGGACCTCGTTCAGGGCCTTCATGTAGCAGGCCTTCAGTGCCTCAATGGTGGCTTCATTCATCGGGCAGTCTCGGATGACTGCGTACCCCTTCATCCCTACGTTTGAGATGAGCACTGACCTCCGGAGTTCGTCTGTTTAAAAAAAAAATCCTTGGTCGCATTCAGGTAGGCCTGGAAGCAGACTAGCCAATATGCGAACTCTGGGAGTCTGTTAACAGCATACTGGGCTTGAGTAACACCTCCATCCTTGTTTGTTAAGGTAATAAAATTGTGGCATAGATAAAAGCTCACGCTCAACTGGAGGGAGAACTAAAGCTTTAATTAGCTTACAACTCAGGTAGAGTTCACAAACAGGCTTCAGAGGTGTTCTAGGTCTAGGCGGGAAACCCGGGTTATATAGGGCCCCCAAGAGGGAGGAGCTGGGAGGTCGTCAGTACAGCACACTTCTAGTGAATCCCAGTTCACTACACAGGAACACCCGGAGGAAATCCACGCGAGCTCCGGGAGAGTGTAAAAACTCCTAACTGACAGCGCTGGATTCGAACCTGTGTCGCCGGTGCTGAAACAGTGTTGCGCTAACTGCTACACTAACCATGCTGCCTTTGTTGTTTTTCTACCACATTGTGGGTGGTCTCAGTCTGGTCAGCATGGGTGTTTGGCAGGGAATTGAAATGGCTTGGTACTGTGAGATGATTGCTATTGCCACGAACAAAACGAAGGTGCAAAAATAAATGATCCACCAGTCTGTGTCCAGTCTCTTTGATATAGAGGACCAGAACAGGAGCATCAAATGCAGTAGATGACCCTTCCACATACACAAGTGAAGTGTTGCTTCACTTGAAAGGACTGTTTGGGGCCCCAAGTGATGGTGAAGGAAGAGGTGTGGGGTCAAGTGGATCTCCTTTGGTTGCAGGGATAGGTGGCAAGGGATCTCTTGGTGGGAAAGGAGAAGCAGTCCCTGCAGAAGGGAAAATGTAGGATCACATGGTAGTTGCTGGAAATGGTGGTGGATGATATTTGGATGGAGAGGCTGTTGGGTTAGTAGGTAAGGACAAGGGGAATCCTGTCTTTGTTGCATTTGGGGGAGGGGACCAGAGCAGGTAATGGAGGATAGGTGGATGAGGGCCGGGTTATTGGAATTAGAGGAGAAGCCATGTGTTTTGAAGAAGGAAGACTCTTCAGATGATCCTGCATGAAAGACCTTGCCCTGGGAGCAGCTGAGACAGAGATGAAGAAATTGCTAGAATGGAATGGAATCCTTACTGGGGAAGGTGTTGAAGAGGTGTTGTCAAGGTAGCTGTGGAAATTGGTGGGTTTGTAAATAATTCACAAACACTTAACTATGCAGCGACCAGTATTAATACCAGGAGTAAAATGAAACTGATACACCATCAATTACCACAAAAGACTGAGGTTGTGAAACTGATAGACTTTTATGGTCTATAGACTGGAGCAGCAAACAACCTCATCGACTAATCATGGGAGGAAGAATGGGGAGCATGCAAAGAAGTAATGGGTTGGATCGGTCTCAGGAGGCATGTCCAGATGGCAGTAGCCAATCACAGTATAACAGTGGTTTACCACAGAAACCAAATAACAACGCTAAATAAATGAAAACCGAAAATGTAAGAATAATAAGGATGGATACCGCCTATGTTTGTATTTGTCTATAAATATTGAGACCTTTTCAGTAGTAGGAGACATGAAGCTCAAATAATGCTTCTGTAACTGGTTGAACTGGTTGGATATATTCAAGAAAACATTACAGATATTTTGGTATAAGATGCATCTTTCTGTGCAGTTGGTTCTTTGTCTTTTTTGTTTGCTTTTTGTAGCATCATCTTTCTCCACTCACTGAGGCCATTCAGCCTTTCAATGCTATCCCACATTGGGTGTCATGTTCGCCCTTGTACCTGTTTCCATATCCACCCCATTTCTTTATTTTTCTTTATGATTTTGTTTCACAAACATCTCATGGTGTTTGATCTAGCATTTGTCTTGTATGAGAATATTTTTGGAATTGACGAATGATTCAATTATTCATAACTTGATGGACAAACATCACAGACATGTAAATCTTTGTAAAACAATAATATATTCAGTGTATTAATATTTGTTTTGGGTGAAGACATTTTGGTATCATGGTTGAATTGTGTTGGAAAGTAAGAAATGTACTTGGTTTTTGCTTTGTAATGTAACTAATCTAACTACTATAAAACTTAAATTCAGTAAGATCTAATTTACAATTTCAGTATGTATTTCAGCTGAAGTATAGAATTATGTAATCTTAACTCATTCCACTTCCTTTCATTGAATTATATTCCCTATTTAATACTTTGCTAATTATCTTTACTTTATTCTATGCCAAGCAATGTTTTGAACTCACACCCTATATTGTGGTTTGTATCCCTGCAAAATGCAGATAAGATGGTGCAGATTTATTCTGCGATCAAAGTGCCATGGAAATAAGTTTTGACAGCTTTTAATTTTTGTTTGCCTGTTCCTAATTTCAGAAAGAGTTGCATGACTGCAATCCCCCTTTCCACATGTTTCCTGACCTTGGCATCCTCTTAAGAGAAGAATTGCCACCTGCAAGTTAGTCCCATTAACATTATGACATCCTGTTGGCTACCCTAGCAGACTGTTTTAACAATCAAAAGTTCATTTGAAAGCACGGTTCCTCATTAAGCATGAGAGTAATAACATCCTATGTCTCAAGGGATGTAGTAATTACAAAATTCTCTAATTAGTTATGACTACAAACAGGTTTTGAGATGCGTAGAAATAGCCAGACATAGTAAACATTGATCTAAGCTACATCATGTCATTGGTCAGTCATTATTGAAGTAAGTATATCACAACATGCCCTATTGTTTAACTATGATCCTGCACTTCTATCTCAGAAATTTCTCCCCTTCAAGCTTATGAAAGTGCAAGCTAACAACTGCACAGTAAAGGCAATTTAGCTTCAGAACTCAAGTGAGTAAAGAAATCAGGTCCTTAAACAAGGAGAACTTTTAGGTAATGAGATAGGCAACTAAGAAGAGTGAAGAAATGTGGGTGAATTTAATGTCAACTTAAGGTTCAAGGAGTTATCCTCAGGAAGGGCCCTTAGAACATAAAAATTGCACAAAAGAGCTCAAACAGGGCAATGGGAAAGCCAAAAGGGGTCACAAGATGTCCTTTGCATGCACGATTGAAAAAAAATACCAAGGCATTTTACACTTACATTAAAAAGAAGAAGATGACAAATCTTACAGTGTTTTCGAGGAGGTTACTAAGAAGGTTGATAAAGGGAAGGCTGTGGATGCTGTCTATGGACTTCAGTAAAGCTTTTGACTAGGTTCTGGATAAGAGGTTAGTTATAAAGGTTCAAGCATTAGGTATTACTGTTGAAGTAGTGAAATGGATTCAACAATAGTTGGATGGAAGATGTCAGACTACAGTGGTCGAAAATTGTTTGTCAAATTGGAGGCCAGTGACTAGTGGAGTGCCTCAAGGGTCAATACTGGGTCCATTGTTGTTTTTCATATATATTAATGATCTAGATGATAGGTGGTAAATTGGATTAGTAAGTATGAAGATGATACGAAGATTGGAGGTGTTGTGGACAGTGAATAATGTTATCAAAGCTTGCAGGGGATATAGGCCAGTTAGAAGAGTGGGCTGAAATATAAAAGTTGGAGTTTAATACTGATAAATGTGAGGTGCTACATTTGGTAGGACTAATCAGCAAAGGTCATACATGTTAAATGGAAGACATTTGAGGAGTGCCGTAGAACAAAAGGGTTTATGAATTGTGGTACATAATTCCCTGAAGGTGGAGTCACATGATAGGGTGGTGAAGAAAGTATTTAGTATGTTTGCCTTTATAAATCAGAGTATTGAATACAGGAGTTGGGATGTCATATTGAAGTTGTGTAAGGCATTGGTAAGGCCAATTTGGAATATTGTGTGCAGTTTTGGTCACCAAATTATAGGAAGGATATAAACAGAATAGAGAGTGCAGAGGAGGTTTACAAGAATGTTGCCTGGATTTGAGAGTTTGAGTTACAGGAAAAAGGTTGAGCAGGCTGGGTCTTTATTCCCTTGAGCGTAGACAATTGAGGGGTGATTTGATAGAGGCATTTAAAAATATATATGGAAGACAGATAGAGTAAATGTGGACAGGCTTTTTTCTATTGAGAGTGGCGGAGATTCAAACAAGAGGACATGGATTGAGATTGAAGGGGGAAAAGTTTAGGGGAAACATAAGGGGGAATTTCTTCACTTAGAGAGTAATGGGAGTATGGAATGATCTTCCCACCAAAGTGATAGATGCAGGTTCAATTTTAATATTTAAAGAAAAGTTGGATAGGTATATGGACGAGAGAGGTGTGGAGGGTTATGGGCCAGGTGTGGGTCAATGGACTAGAAGGTCGGAACTGGCCCGTTTCTGTGCTGTAATTGTTAAATGTTATATGACTAATGAACCAATTGATTTGCAGGGAAGATAGAGTTACACACAGGTTTGGAAGGAGCATATTTGGGGCTCAGCATTTCAATGGACCAATCAAATCACAATTTATTAGCAGGAAAAAAATAAAAGTAAAACAAACACATGGAGTGGCCATTGTTGGAGTGGCCAATGTATGAGTGGCCCAATATCTGAATGGTCAGTTCAAGCCTTTGGCTCAAGAAGCTTCGGCAAGCAAAGGCTGAAGACATGCTAAAAATAAGGTCAGGTAAGAACTCTTCCTAACAATCCACAATTGGTAGTGGACATGGCAGCAAGGGCAATTTCAGTATTTTGGAAATCTGGGAGAGCACAAGAGTCCCTGATGACTACACCAGCAAAAAGTGCATCCAGGCCATGTTAGGGACCTGGAGCTGGAGCTGAATGAACTCCAGATAGGAGGCAGAGGGAGTGATATCAGAAGCTGTAAGGAAGTTACAACCAAGAGGAAAAAGACAGGTGACTGGGTGATTATTAGGGGAGGGAAGGGGAATAGGCAGTCAGTGATGAGCACCAATGTGGCTGTTCCCCTCAACAATAAGTTTTGGATACTATTGAGGGAGACAATCTACCAGAGACAAGTCTCAGTTGTCAGGTCTCTGGCACAAAGTCTGGCCCTTTGGTTCAGAAGTGAAAGGAGGAGAAGAAGAGAACTATAGTAATTGGGGATTTTATGGAGGAACAGTCAGGAGGTTCTGAGAACAAGATTAAGACTCCTGGATGATATGTTGGGTTCCAGATGCCAGGAACTGGGATGTCTCAGATGAAGCCCACAGTATTCTCAAATGGGAGGGTGAGCATCCAGATGTCATGGTCCAAATCAGTACCAATGTCATAGAGAGGAATAGGGATGAGGACCTGAAGAGCTATAGGTAGTTAGGAAGGAAGCTAAAAAGCAGGAACTTAAGGGTAGTAATCTCTGGTTTGTTGTTTGTGCCTTGCGTCAGTGAGGGCAGGAATAGGAGGTTGAGGCAGATGAATGTGTGACTAGTTCAGGGGGGAAGGGGTTCAGATTCATGGATCATTGGGACCTCTTCTCGGGATAGTATGATCTGTACAAAAAGGATGAATTGCACTTGAACGCAAGGGGGACTAATAACCTGGTGGGCACGTTCGCTGGAGTTGTTGGGGAGCATTTAAATTAGTTTGGCAGGGAGATGGGATCCAGAATTACAGGGCATTGAATAAGGCAGAAGATACATAAAACATAGAACATTACAGCACAGTGCAGGCTTTTTGGCTCATGATGTTCTACTGACCTTTATATACCTCCCTGAAAAAAAAATTAACCCTCCCATCTCATAACCTTCTATATTTCTTTCATCCATGTGCCTTATCAGAGTCTCTTAAATGCCCCTATTGTTCCAGACTCCATGACCACCCTTTGCAATGCATTCCAAGCACCCACAACTCCTTGTGAAAAAACTTATCTCTGATGTCTCTTCTAAACTTTCCTCTCTTCACCTTGATTAGATGTCCTTTGGTGTTTGCTACTCCCGCCCAGGGAAAAAGGTATTAGCTGTCTATCTTATTTATATCTCTCATCATCTTGTAAACTTCTCTTAAGTCATCTCGCATCCTTTTTTACTCTAAAGAGAAAACCCCTAGCTCTGCTAACCTTGCCTCATAAGACATACTTTCCAATCCAGGTAACATTCTGGTAAATTTCCTTTGCATCCTCTCCATAGCTTCCACATTCTTCTTGTAATGAAGTAACCAGAACTGAACTCATTATTCTAAGAGTGGTCTCACCAAATATTTATTGAACTGCAACATTACCTCATGACTCCTGAACTTAATCTTCCAATTTATTGAAGCTCAGGCCTTCTTAACTATCTTATCAACTGGCGCTGCCAACGTGATTGGATTTGGATGCCAAGATCTCTCTGTTTATCCACACTGTTACATTAACTATGTACTCTGCCTTCACGTTTGACATTCAAAAATGCATCACCTCACACTTATCCAGATTGAACTACATCTGCCACTTTTTTGCCCAATTCTATTTCCTGTCGCTATCTTGTTGTAACCTACAACAACCTTCAACACTACCTACAACACCTCCAACCATTCATAAACTTAATAACCCTTCCCTCTACTTCTTTGACTAGGTTATTTTTAAAAAATCATAGAAAGTTGAGGTCCAAGAACAGATCCCTGTGGAACTCCACTTGACACTGTCCTCCAGGCACAATACTGACTGTCCACTAGTACTCTCTGCTTTCTACAGGCAAGCCAATTCTGAATCCATACAGCCAATTTTGGAATGTGTCTCCCATGGGGTCCTAGTCAAATACTTTACTAAAATCCAAACAGTCCACATCTACTGCCCTACCTTCATCAATTTATTTTGTTACCCCCTCAAAAAATGTAATTAGGTTTGCAAGGCATGACCTCACAAGGCCATGCTGACTATCCCTGAGAACCATAAAACCATAGAACACTACAGCACAGAAACAGGCCGCCATTCTCGTCGGTGCCATAACCTTTTTTCCTCATCCCACTGACCTGCACCCAGACCATAGCTCTCCATGCCTCTCCCTTTCATGTACCTGTCCAAATTCTTCCTAAATGTTAAAATTGAGCCTGCATTCACCACCTCAGCTGTAGATTGTACTTCTCCAAATGCTCATAAATCTTGCCCTTATGAATGCTCTCCAATAGTTTGCCCACCACAGATCTAAGACTCAACGGTCTATAATTCCCACGATTCTCCCTTTCAATATTTTTAAACAAAGGGACCACATTTGCCATTTTCCAATCCTCTAGCCCCCTCCTCCATGGCCAAGGAGGACAGGAAGATTATTGCCAATCCCTCAGTTATCTCTTCCCTCCCTTCCTATAGCAACGTAGGTTATATCTCATCCAGTCTGAGAGACTTAACAATCTTAAAGTTTTTAAGAGGATCCAGCTCATCTTCTTTCTTAATATCAATATGGTTTAGCACATAAGCTATTCTTTTCTGACCTCACTGTGCGCAAGGTCCTTGTCTCTGTTGAATATTGAAGCAAATTAATCCATTAGGACTTCTTCAACCACCTCTGCTTCCAGGCACGTTTCTTCCTTTATACTTCACTCTTGACATCCTTCTGTTCTTTAATTAAGCATAGAATGTCTTTGAGTTTTCCTTGATCCTACTTGCTAAATGTTAATTGTGGAAAAACATAAGGCTTCCCAACCTGTCTAGAATATTGTGGATTGTGGGTGGCCATGTGTCCTCCCTGTCTGAAACTTATTCAGAAGTCACATCATCTGTTAATCAAGGTTGGATTCCAGCCACCTAACTCTTGGCTAATTTAAATCACCTAGGGTCAATATTGGCTTGACGCCCAGATCAGAATTGTATAAAACATAGATGCATAGCACATTCTTTCTCTCAGTTTCATGGTCCAAGCCCCAGACATTGCTGCACGCCAGGTCGCTACTGTGAACATCGCTGGAAGTATCATGAGTAAAGTGTGCACTACACTTAAGCTCAGCCATAGTACTGTATTAGATCAGTACTTGTGTAATGGAGGATTAAAACCATGTACTCAGATGCTTTTTGCTTATGTGGAACTGACGACACTGGGTCCACACGCAGGTCACCTTACTTTCAGAACTAGCAGATGTAATTAAACTCAGCCATGGGGACTTATCTGAAGATACACTTTGAAATGGAATTCCACCGTGAGGCCCAGGGAAAGCAGTTGTCAAATACGACACTCTGAAATTGACGTATTGGTCACAACCTGTCTTGCTCAAGAAGTTTTAATGAGTCCTTGTATCTACGAGATAAACCAGGATATCATAGCATCCTCCTCCATAATAATTAATCTTCTAAATTGTAGAATAGTATGCTCAGCTTTGATTTTGACTGACAAATGTTAGAGGGAGTGGGTGCATGATTAATTGTTTTTGGGGTATAAAAGTCTGTGGTCCTGCTGCAAGTTTAGACTCTCCGAGGGGTGGGAACACCCCTTGTCAAGAAGGAAGAACAGCCAGAGTCCGAGCAACGTCCCGGTCAGGGGAGGTGGAGAAGCTGCTACCAGCACCCTGACAACCTACTACAAGTGTGCAGTTGTTGCCTCGCTTCAGCAGTTGGGACCAGTCCAAGCGTTGATAAGTATAGTTGGGAAGGGCTTGCATATTGTAGTGTGAAATCAGCTTTTGAATTAGTAATAAACATTTGTATAAACTGAACTGCTCTCGGTGTGTGTGTCTATTTTCTTTCGGTAGCTCAAACACTGTGACCAATCTAAAATGAACAAAATGAGAGGTATAAGTTTACCCAAGACAACTTGAAGAGAGCTGCCCCCTTCCCCCACCCATTGGTACAGGGAACTGGGAGTGAGTGTGTAAGTCCCTGTCTGTAGAATGTGTGAGCGTGTAGAGTATAGGCAGCCACTGGCATCAAAATATAACCTGGGTTTGATGTGAATGTCTATATACCGCACGGATGGCAGTCTCTTCAATCTGAGACGCCTGCAAGCTCACACCAAGACACAAGAGAAACTTGTCCGTGAACTACTCTTTGCAGATGATGCCGCTTTAGTTGCCCATACAGAGCCAGCTCTTCAGAGCTTGACGTCCTGCTTTGCGGAAACTGCCAAAATGTTTGGCCTGGAAGTCAGCCTGAAGAAAACTGAGGTCCTCCATCAGCCAACTCCCCACCATGACTACCAGCCCCCCCACATCTCCATCGGGCACACAAAACTCAAAACGGTCAACCAGTTTACCTATCTCGGCTGCACCATTTCATCAGATGCAAGGATCGACAATGAGATAGACAACAGACTCGCCAAGGCAAATAGCGCCTTTGGAAGACTACACAAAAGAGTCTGGAAAAACAACCAACTGAAAAACCTCACAAAGATAAGCGTATACAGAGCCGTTGTCATACCCACACTCCTGTTCGGCTCCGAATCATGGGTCCTCTACCGGCACCACCTACGGCTCCTAGAACGCTTCCACCAGCGTTGTCTCTGCTCCATCCTCAACATCCATTGGAGCGCTTACACCCCTAACGTCGAAGTACTCGAGATGGCAGAGGTCGACAGCATCGAGTCCACGCTGCTGAAGATCCAGCTGCGCTGGATGGGTCACGTCTCCAGAATGGAGGACCATCGCCTTCCCAAGATCGTGTTATATGGCGAGCTCTCCACTGGCCACCGTGACAGAGGTGCACCAAAGAAAAGGTACAAGGACTGCCTAAAGAAATCTCTTGGTGCCTGCCACATTGACCACCGCCAGTGGGCTGATATCGCCTCAAACCGTGCATCTTGGCGCCTCACAGTTTGGCGGGCAGCAACCTCCTTTGAAGAAGACCGCAGAGCCCACCTCACTGACAAAAGGCAAAGGAGGAAAAACCCAACACCCAACCCCAACCAACCAATTTTCCCTTGCAACCGCTGCAATCGTGTCTGCCTGTCCCGCATCGGACTTGTCAGCCACAAACGAGCCTGCAGCTGACGTGGACTTTTTACCCCCTCCATAAATCTTCGTCCGCGAAGCCAAGCCAAAGAAGAAGTAAAGTAATAGAATATTGTTTGATGTTCTCCACTATTTGTCTTCTGTATGTTAATAAAGTTAGCTGTGATTGTAATATTGTGTCCAGACTTGTCTCTCTGTGAACCAATCAAAACTGATACCCTTCCAAGCACAACACCAAAGTCTTCTCATGCTCCCTACTAGCTCTCCTAAGTTCTTTCTTAAGTTGCTTTCTGCCTATGATATAATTCTCATGAGCCCTTCTTGTTATTTGCTTCCTAAATCTAATGCCTACTTCCTTCTTCCTCTTGACTAGCTACCTAAACTGTTTTGTCAACCACAGTTCTCTTTTCCTATCATCTTTTCCCTGTCTCAATGGGATAAACTTATCCAGAACCCCATGGAAGTGGTCCCTAAACTTCCTTCTTGTTACTTCTATGCTTTCTCTCAAGAATCTGTGTTCTCAAGTTACTCTTCCTAGTTCCAGCCTCATCCCATTGTAATTAGCCCTTCCCTGATTAAACACTTTCCAATTTTGCGTGTTTTTATCCCTGCAACAGGCAATAGGAAGGAAAAGATGAAAGGAAGCCAACAAGCAATATCAAAAAGAATACTAAAAGCTTTTTTAGGTTTATTAAGAGAAAAAAAAGAGGTGAGACTAGATCTAGGAGAAATAAAAATGATGCTGGAAAAATTGTAATTGGAGACAATGAGATAGCAGAGGAAATGAATGACTAATTTGTGTCAGTTTTCACTGTGGAAGACATGAGTAGTATACCAAACTTTCAAGGATGTCAGCAAAGAGAGGTGACTGCAGTCACGATCATCAGAGAGAAGATGGGAAGTTGAATGGTCTAAGGTAGTGGTGCTCAACCTTTCTCAGACTAAGGCACATCTAGCTTCTGGCCTAAAATCCCACGGTCCACTAGTGGTAATGACTGAGCAATACTTTCAAGACAAAGGCAACTCTGTAAAAACACTTCTAAAATCTAATTTAAAATATTTTATTTAACATTTTTAATGAAAAACATGGAAAGCAATCCCTAGCCCATCAGTGGGCCATGGCCTTCTGGTTAGGAACCACTTGTCTTTCTGTAGATAATTCTCCTCAACCCGATGGAATGCACCCTCAGGTTTTGAAATAAGTAACTAAAGATATTGTGGAGGCATTGGATTCTGGCATGGTCTGGAGCACTGTAAAATTCCAATGGTCACTCTTCTATTTAAAAAGGAAGAGAGGCAGCAAAAGGAAATTATAGACCTGTGAATTTGTTGGAGTCTATTGTCGAGAATGAGGTTACGGAATCTCTGGCAAGATAGGCCAAATTCAGTATGGTTTCCTTAAGGGAAATTCTTGCCTAACAAACCTACTACAATTTTTTTGAGGAAACCTCTAGTAGGCTCGTCAAAGGAGATGCAGTGAATGTTATACATTTGGATTTCCAAAAGGCCTTTGACAAGGTGCTGGACATGAAGCTGCTTAAGAAGAAGAGAGCCCATGGAATTACAGGGAAGATACTAGCATGGGTAAAACATTGGCTGGTCAGTAGGAAACAGAGAGTGGGAATAAAGGGATATTACTCCAGCTGGCCTATCAGTTACCAGTGGTGTTCCACATGGATTAATGTTGGAACAACTTCTTTTTACATTATATGTTAATGATTTTGATTGTGGAATAAATGGCTTTGTGGCTAAATTTGCTGATGATGCAAATATAGGTGGAGGGGCAGATAGTGAGGAGGAAATGGAGAGGCTGAAAAGAGACAGATAGATTAAGAGAATGAGCAAAGAAATGGCAAATGAAATACAATTTTGAAAGTGTATGGTCATGCTCTTTGGTAGAAAGAATAAAAGATGGGAAGAAAACTCAAAATTTTGAGGTATAAAAGAACTTGGGAGTCCTTGTGTGGAATACCCTAAGGGTTAACCACTGGGTTGAGTCAATTGTGTCAAAGGTGATTGCAATGTTGGCATTCAGATCTAAAGGAACAGGATACAAGAACAGGGATATGATGTTGAGGCTTTATAAGGCACTGGCGAGTCCTCACTTGGAGTATGGGGCACAGTTTTGGACTCCTTATTTAAAAAAGGATGTGCTGGCATTGGAGTGGATTCAAAGATTCACAAGAGTGATTCCTGGAATGAAGGGGTTAGCATATGAGGAACATTTGACGGCTCTTGGACTGTACTCCTTGGAGTTCAGAAGAATGAAGGGGGACCTCAAAGAAGCATTTCAAATGTTTAAAGACCTTGGCGGAGTAGATGTGACAAAGTTGTTTCCCATGGAATGGGAGTTTAGGACAAGTTGGCACAACTTCAGGATGCAGAAGAATATTTTTAGCCAGAAAGTGGTGAACCTCTAGAATTTGCTCTCATGAGTAGCTGTGGAAGCCACCATTGGGTATATTTAAGACAGAGATTGATAGGTATCTGAATATTCAGGGTATCTTGGGAAGAAATCAGGGGAGTGGGGCTGAGTGGGAGAATGGATGAGTTCATGATGGAATAGTGAAGCAGACTTGATGGGCTGAATGGCCTGCTTCTGCACCTTTCTTATGGTATTATGACTAGGGAGAGGTTAGGACTAATCAAGGACAAATGAAGAAATTTTTTCTTGGAATCAGGAAGTGGGCAAGTTACTAAATTAGAACTTTCTATTGGTGTTTACCAAGGAGAAGGACATGGACAATGATAGGGAGCAAAATAACCATATAATCATATAGCAATTTACAGTATGGAAACAGGCCATATCGGCCCCTCTAGTCCACACCGATTTACGTGAAACTCCACTAGTTCCAACTACCCACTCCCATGCCCATAACCCTCCAACCCCCTATCATCCATGTACTCATCTAGCCTCCTCTTAAATGGCAGAATTGACCCTGCTGCAACTACTTCTTCTGGTAGATCATTCCACTCAGCCACCACTCTCTGAATGAAGAAGCATCCTCTTAAATTACTCCTAAAGTTGTGCCCCCTAACCCTTAACTTATGACCCCTTGTACCAATCTCCCCTACCCTCAGGGGAAAGAGCCTATTCACATCTACTCTATCTCTTCCCTTCATAATTTTAAATACCTTGATCAAATCCCCTCTCAACCTTCTATGCTTCAATGAATAAAGTCCAAGTCTACTCAATCTTTCTCCATATTCAAGATACTGCAAATCAGGCAACATTTTTGTAAACCTTCTTTGCACCCTCTCTACTTTATTTACATCCTTCCTTTAATTTGGAGACCAGAACTGCACACGATATTCCAAACTTGGCCTCACCAAAGCCGTAAATAGTCTCAACATGACTTCCCAGCTCCTATATTTTATGCTTTGATTTATAAAGGCCAGCATACCAAAAGCCTATGTATTAGGGCATCATCAGATCTAGACAAGACAAGGAGCATTGAGGAGGACAAGTTGCAGGGTCTGAAGGAATTTATTCCTAGTTATTTATAGAGGCAGCTGAACAGATTGCTCAGGCCTTGACAAAGATCTTTGCATCAACATTAGCAGTCCCAGAGCTCTGGAGAGTGATGAATGTTGTACATTTGTTCAAGAAGGAAAAAAGGATAATCCAGGAAATTATAGACTAGTAAGCCTCACATTGGTGGTTAAGAAACTATTGGAAAGGATATTTATGGATCGGATTTATGCATATTTGGAAAGTTGTAGTCAGAATACAGACAGTCAACATGGCTTTGTGAGATGCAGGTCACGTTAGACCCATTTGATAAGAGTTCTGAGGAGCTTGAAAATATAGTGTTGAGACTCCATGGGCTTCAGTCAGTTTGACAAAATCCCTCATTGTTGGTTGATTCAGAAGGTGCAGATGCATGGGATCTATGGCGATTTGATAGTTTGGATATGGAATTGGCTATTTAAAGATGTCTGGTAAAACCAAAGTCCTGAAACAATGGGGAAAATTTTCTGATGGCTAGAATCACACAGAAGAAGATGTGGTTATTTTGATATTGATTATCTCAACCCCGAACATTACTGTTCATTCCAGTTATATTTAGTTAATCCATGAATTAAATGTAGTAAAAACACAAAATGCTGGAGAAGCTCAGCAGGTCAAACAGTGTCCTTTATGTAGCAAAAGTTAAAAGATACATAACTGACGTTTCAGGCTTGAGTCAGTTAAATGTGGAGTGGTTTGCTGATGAATGTACCATATTAATTTCTATTCACTATTTCTCTCATAATGACATCCATGATCATTTGCAGCAAAGGGTGGGCCACATCCAAATCTGAGCTGGTTGACAAGTAACATTCATGATACACAAGCAGTAGGCAAAAAACAACTCCACCAAGAACACATCTAATGGACTCCATTTAATCTTCATGGCTTCATTATCATTTGTCATCATTCGGACACCCACCATCAACATTCTGGGGATGTCATTGAGCTGAAGTTGAAATGAACCAGCCTTATGAATGTCATGCCTATTAGACCTGGTTATTCTACAGTCAGCAACTCCTCCTTTGGCTTTTCAAAGCCTCTCCACAGCTATCAGCCTTGTTGGGGATGTAAAGAGACAAAATATTGGCAAGGCCAATTCATCCGTCCTGAGGTGCAATGTCTATAACTGAGAGACATACTTCAAAACCAGTCCCGTCAGAATTTTATGGAACTTTAGATCAGGGTTTGTTTTGAAACAACTTGAAATTAATTGCCTGGAAAATTGTCTTTGACCTATAGCTATAAATGTGGATGTTTAGTTGCAGTTGGGAATTGTTCACTGTTTCCATAATTTATTTTCATGACTTCATAGACTCCAGCAGTTTACTTGGGCAAGGGGTTAGCTATTGCTCTGCATACATGATTCAGAAATATGATATAAATAGAAAAACTTATAGAAATCTGGAGGGGCACCACATCTTTCCATTTGGAATATATTTACTGTTATTCATTTTATTGTTATGTAATGAGCTGCTTGGAAGAGAATTTTCAGGTGGTGACATCGAAATGTTACTCAAGTCTTTGTCCACGTAAGTAGTCGAGAGAAATGAGGAGGAACTGGTTAAACCAGTAAGTAATCAAAGGATTAGGGATAAAACAAAATAGCAGAGATAATGTTGGAGAACCTCATCATTTAACAACATGCTTAATTTGGAGTGGGCTGCTTGAAAGGGGTGGTGGGAGTAGATTCAGTGCTCATTTTATAAAGGGA
Organism: Narcine bancroftii; assembly: GCF_036971445.1. NCBI lineage: Eukaryota > Metazoa > Chordata > Chondrichthyes > Torpediniformes > Narcinidae > Narcine > Narcine bancroftii. The sequence goes on along the minus strand of NC_091471.1, from coordinate 100,558,723 downwards.
ATTCGATATATATCTGAAAAGGAAAAATATATTGTATTGTTTTTTCTTGTGCTGTGAATAACTTGTGAGTAGGATGATTGTGTATTCTGGCTCATATTAAGTGTATCCTGTAATTTTGATTTATTTTTGCTTATTTACAGGTTTTTTGGATTAAAACACATTAGCTAGAAAGTCTTGATAAGGAGGAGGCCAGTGCAACCAACAGAAAACATTAATGGGAAATGAATTACATTTACTTCCTGTTTGAAAGAAATTGGTAAGATATCAAGTTTTACTGTACAATGAAACTCTTCATGGTAAAAAAAGACACTAACTGCAGATGAAGTTTTGATGAAAATGTGTTTGGTGCCTTTTCAGCTCAGTCTATCAATGGCCCAGCCTGACAACTAATTGCAGTCCACTATTCTAAAACCCAGAGCATAATGGGTGTTAAGGGTCAGCAGAGGGCAAAAGAGACGTATTTTATAATATGCAAATAAGTGACCTAGGCTGGAAATTGAATTGCACCTTCCCTTTGGTGGGAGTATTGTTGCATTATGGACATACAGAATAGTAGACTGGTTGCACAGTGGATCTCTCCCAGAGCCACTCCCTATTTCTACACTCTGGCCAATCCCTTCTCAAGCCTGGATTTTTTTTTTCCATTCTATATTTAGTCAACTCCCCCTTGAAGGCCAAAGAGTTACTGATCTGAAAAGTTAACTCATTTTTTTCTTTTCACAAATACCCTTGCTGAGTATTTCCAGTATTATATACTTTTATTTCAGATTTCCAGCTTCTGCAGTGTTTAATTTTTGATTCCTTAACTCTCTAATCTATCCATGTAACTAAAGATTATTATACTAGGAACTATTCTTGTAAACAGAGAATTTTCAAATTTCAGGATATTAATCCCACTGTCCCTTCTGTTCTTCCCTTTCCCCCCTTTTATGTCCCCTACCTCCCATCTCATGTCCTGTTATCATTCCTTTTGGTTGTATTCCCCTTTGCACTCATCTCTCCACTGGAGTCTTCTGCTCGCTCCACACCACCCCCTTCAAGTTCCATCCGGCTTTGCTTCATATTCACCTTCACATCTATCAATTTCCAGCACTGGCAGCCTTTGTCTTCCAATCACTCACTACACACTCTGTGACTCAGCCTCTACCTCCCGACCTACCGTATATTTTGGTGTCTAAGTTGAATTGTAAAACCTTCAAAAAATGGGGGTCAACTTATACGACAGATATACTTTTGAGACCTTAAATTCAGGTCAAAAACTGATTGATGCTAATTTGACATATTAGTCAACCCTGGAAGCTCCTTCCCACCGCCAGCTCCGCTGTTCCCTTTCACCTTCCCACCATCTGGTGCTGCCAAAACCCAGCAAGACATTTTACAATTATAGAGCATGAGGTTCCCGCTCCTACCCGAGAGGTCACCACTCCTGCCAGGAGAACGAGGGTACTGCTTCTGCCATGTGCCAGGAGGGGCAACCTCATTTTCTGGAGCAGGAGCAGCATCCTCGTTCTCCCAGCAGGAGGCTCCTGCAGGAGGTTCCCACTCCCACCAGGAGAATGAGGTCACTGCTCCTGCTCCAGGGAACAAGGTGCTCACTCCTGCCCGGTAGGCTAAGGTGCTTTTTTTTTTACTGTGCCTTTTTTCTTGCTTATGGTAGTTTACAGCTTTGTTACTGGCAATTGGGGTGTTTTTAAAAAATTGGGGTTGTGGCTGAGAGGCCTGGACAGACAGAAAATGGGGGGTTGACTTATGTGCCAGATATACCACAAAACTTTAAAATGAAGATAAAAAGAAGGGATCGACCTATCTGCTCGTTGACTTATACACCAAAATATATGGAATTTGTTTTTCTTGCCTCTCTCTCCTTAGTCTGGCATCTGCCAATCTTTAGCCTCTGTCCATCAGGTTTCACCATGGCCTGTTTCATCCACCCCACATGGAACATCTGTCCTACTCCTTCTATTTTCCTCCACTACATTTCCCCAGTCTCGATAAAAGGCTACAGCCTGAAACATTGGCTATTCCTTTTCTCCCACTGATGTTGCTTAAGCCGCTGGGTTCTTCCAGCACAGATCTTCCAGGAGGCTCTTCCAGTGCCTGGAGATGCTTCATGGAGGTGGCCACCTTCAACGGTCATGTAAACCTTGAAGAGTACTCAAGGTCAGTGAGTGGCTACATCAGCAAGTGCATTGAGGATGTCACCGAGATCAAATGTTTTGCAACCAGGCCTAACCAAAAACCATGGTTGGATGGAGAGGTTTGGGCACTTCTCAGAGCTCATGATGTTGGCTTCAGAACAAGGGATAGGATGTGTAGATCACAATGAAAGAACCAAAGACATGCTGATCCAAACCAAATCTTTTATTAACTAAATGACTGGAGCATATCACATGTAGGTCGACCAGTCCAGAATGACCAGGTCTGGCTAGGAGCAATCCTTTAAGACCTGCCAGTAGGTGTGGCCACACTCTCAGCCAATCATAGTCATCCTACACTACAATCTGTACATATACACATTGGTGATAGAAGCTGGACTATCACAGGATGGCACTAAGATCAACCACGACTGAAATTTCCCGTGGAATCTTCAAGGGAAAGTGTAGGTATGCACAAAAAATTCACAGTTAGTTGTGAAACAGCAGTGACACAAGGCACATGTAGCAAAGGATCAAAACCACAAGATAACCTTGTGAATCAAAGATAACTACATCTCCCTTCCTGCCAGACTGAACACTTTCTACAGTATGCATGGTTCGATAAGAAGAACAGGCCGAAGTAAGTTCCATTTTTCCCTGATGAACACCCCCTTGCATAAATGCGGCTGAGGTGAAGATAACCCTATCCAAGGTGAATCCACACAAGGCAACAGGACCAGAGAACATATCTGGTCAAGTACTGAAGGACTGCACAGACCAACTGACAAAGGTCCTGATAGACATCTTCATTATGTCATTGCAGGAGTCCATCATCCCCATGAGTTTCAAGACAGCCACCATCATTCTGGAACCAAAGATAGTAACAGTAGCAGGTCTCAATAACCATCTTCCTATGGCACTGACATCCACCATTATAAAATTCTCAGAGCATTTGGTGATGGAATGCATCAAAACGCACCTCCCAAAGACACTGGATCCATTTTAATTCACTTACAGATGGAACTGTTCCACTGATGATACTATAGCTTTGTCCCTCAACTCCATCCTGACCCACCTGAAGAATGATGCCTCATATGCCAGGCTGCTGTTCAATGACTTCAGCCCAGTGTTTAATACAGTACAATCATTCCCCAGAGACTGGAGGAGAAGCTGTCCTCATTGGGACTTAACACCCCTCTTTGTAACTGGATTTTTGACTTCCTAACAGAAGTCTGTCTGGGTTGGTAGGAGAACGGCGAGCACCATCACGCTGAGCAAAGGTGGACTGTAGAGCTGTGTGATCAGCCTGCTCCTGTTCACGCTACTGACCCTCAACTGCAACACCAGATCCAGCTCCAACAGGGTAATCAAGTTTGCAGATGACACGACAGTAGTTGGCCTCATCAGCAACAATGATGAGAAGCACTACAGAAAAGAGGTAGAAATCTCATGTTATGTTACAAGAATGGTAATATGAGTCTCATTGTGGGCAAGACAAAGGAGATTATTGTTGATATCAGGATGACCACCATCCTATACACATCAATAACTCTGTAGTCGAGAGAGTAGCGATCACCAAGTGTAATGGATCTGTGTTCATAGTAATATTTAGGATACGGTTATGATATATTTCTTATATAAATGTCTTAGTAAAGTAAATTATAGAGTTAAAATATTTTAAATATATTTCTTAATAAGTTGGTTGTGGGCTGGTACAGGGTCACAAACAGGTCAGCTCACTTACAGATACATCATTGAAATCAGAAAGAGTGTTCATTTTCAGAGTCGACACATCTTGGAAAGACAGAGCTAATGGATCTGAAGTGGGTCTTAATTATTCAAGAACAATGGAGTGTTTGCTTTATTAAAAACTGAAGCATTTATGTACATAAGAAATAGGAACTAGGAGCAGGAGTAGGCCAACCAGCCCATTGAGCCTGCTCCGCTCAATAAGAACTGCTGAAGGAAACCATCTGTTTTTAAGCTAACCCACCTAAAGCCTCTTAAACAAAAGAAATGAAACTCTGAGCCATGTGAGTGATATACTTAAGTCTTTGAAACAGAATTGAGGTAATCTTTTGGAGCCACGTTGTCTACAAGACAGAGGTATGAAGATCACATGGTTTACAAGAAGCTGGGGTTGGCAACTATTTCAAATTCTAATAACTGGTCAAACGTTTTCTAGAAATTAAGACTGACCTCATTGGTGATGTCATTTCATATCAGTTTAAGGGTATATATATCCGAAGGAAGAAACATCTCGAGCCCAAAAGGCCAGGAGAAGGAGAAACCAGAAGGAAAAGAAGATTGACAGTATTCTCTGGAGAAGGAGGAGGTGCTATTCCAAGTGGCTTTAAAGTAAACCAGACCATTTATGACTGTTTCTGTTTGTTATTAGAAGGCAGTCTCAAGTTGGAAAAACACTCCAAAACTCTTAAGAAGCTCAGAGAGAGTTGAAGAACACCAGTGTGAGAGTTAAAGAAATCTCTTCCTGGGAAAATAACTCAACAAGATTTGTGAATTTGAACAGTCTAAGGACTGAGTCAGTGTTTGCAAACACTTTATTTCTGCTTTAAGCAACAATTTAGAAGAACTTGATGTTCCATAATCACTTCTGATCTTTAAGTTCCATAAGACTTGAAAATACTGGAACTTAAAAATAAATATTCATACTCAAGTTTAAACTGAAATGGTTTGGATTTTAATACGCACACATTTATACAATTCCATTTGCAGATAGTGGGATTAAGCTTAGAGTTAAGTATGTTTAGAGTTAAATGAGAACTCTTATGTGATTAATAAAATGTCGAAATAATGTTTAATAAAAACTATTATTTTGAATTTACCACTGTCTGGCTAATCTCCTATTGCTGTTCCTATGTTAGTTCTCATGAGGTTCAGTTAGTTTGTAACATAAAGTTCCTTGATAGTCCACTTAAGTAGTAACCTACCCTGGACACACATTTCCTCACTTGTCAGGAAGAACAACAGTGATTGCACTTCCTGAGATGACTGAGACAGGCAAGGCTACCAGCCTCCATCCTATAAACGTTCCATGGCTGCTCTATTAAGAGTGACCTAGTTGGCTACATTACTGTGTGGTACAGTTACTGTAGAACATT